>NC_143017.1:134071283-134168783 GCF_055824585.1 Amblyomma mixtum
AACCTAACCTAACCTAACCTAACCTAGCCTAGCCTAGCCTAGCCTAGCCTAACCAAACCAAACCCAACCCAACCCAACCTAACCCAACCCAACCCAACCCAACCTAACCCAACCCAACCCAACCTAACCCAACCCAACCCAACCTAACCTAACCTAATCTAACCCAACCCAACCCAACCTAACCCAACCCAACCCAACCCAACCTAACCTAACCTAACCTAACCCAACCCAACCCAACCTAACCCAACCCAACCTAACCCACCTAACCCACCTAACCCAATCCAACCTTACCTAGCCTAACCCAACCCAACCTAACCTAACCTAACCTAACTTAACCAAACCCAACCTAACCTAACCTAACCTGACCTGACCTGACCTAACCTAACCTGACCTAACCTGACCTGACCTAACCTGACCTGACCTGACCTAACCTAACCTAACCCAACCTAACCCAACCCAACCTAACCCAACCCAACCCAACTTAACCTAACCTAACCTAACCTAACCTAAAGGCCACTGAAAACGGCTGGCTGTCCACTTCGGAGGAGCTTGCAGGCAAAGCAACCTCTCCAGTGCACATAACTCACCAAAATATCTGAAATTCCTTTTTGCTCTTGGCGGTCGAATTTCGATGGAGGCGAAATTTTCGAAACCCATCCACTCTGCGATGTCTGTGCACGTTAAAGATAGGATAGGATAGGATAAACTTTATTTGCTCTATTTTCCAAGTTATTACAGTCAACAGAGGTGCGCGCCCCTATTCCAGTGCACCGCTGAGCTTGGCTGCTCGCTGGGCATGGGTGACCAGTTCTCTCTGGAGAACCGGGTTGCTGCTGAAGAGCAAACTCTCCCACTGTTCCGCACCTGGTCTTTGTATTCTATGGAAAGCCTCGTTTCTTTTGCATTCCTAAGTGATATGATATAGGTTGGGTTTGGCCCGACACCATATTGCTTATTATATGTAAGTTCGGAAAGGTTCCCGTTAGCAGTTGCTTCCAGTATACTGTTTCTTGTTGATATAAAAGGTTTTGGGGGGGAGGGGCGGGGGGAGGATACTTTGCCCTCATTCCTCTGTAATAATTCAATATCTCCGAATACACCGGGACTACCCGCGAGAACTCCTCAGGGGCCGCGTGTTGAAGTGCTTGGTTCATGTGCTCGCGAGCTACTTCGTCGGCCCTCTGGTTGCCCTCGATTCTAGTGCGTCCCGGTATCCAGAAAATAGTGTGTCTGACTGGTTCTTTGGAAACGTCTGCGCTAAGGAGAATGCGAAGTGCTTTCCGACTGATTCTGTCGTTCATATAGTTACGGCATGCCTCTTTGGTGTCTCTGAGGATTACTAGGGGTCTGTTTGCGCGATATCCCTCCACGGCCGCTAGAGCAACAGCCATTTTCTCTCCTTCGGTTATCGTGCATTCCCATGCCGATGCTCAAGTGATTTCCTTATAGTTCGAATTTATCACTGCAACTACGGCTTTCTGCTCTATCTTCCCCCTTTTGTAGGGGTATCGCGCGGCGTCGGTGTATACAGTATTCGCTTTGCATGCCAGATACTGTTCTACATATTTTGCTCGGGCGTTTCGCCTCGCTCCGTGTAGGTTCGTATACATGTATTTTGGCAGCGAGCTTACCTTAAGCGTGCAGCGGATATCGTCTCGTATGCTCGCCGTTTTTCGTTCTAATTTCGGAATACCCTAATTTTAATAGGATCGCTCTGCCAGAGCGAGTCTGCTGGAGTCTCTCTCTCTGCGTTGCCAGTTGTGCTTCCCTGAGCTCTTCGACGGTGTTGTGAACTCCGAGGCTGAGCAGCTTCCCTGTTGCTGTATTGGATGGGAGATGGAGAGCTGTCTTGTACGCTTTTCTTCTGACGGTGTAGGCTTGATCCCTTTCACCATTGTTGGTGTTGTGGTACGGAAGGGAATACGTGACTCGGCTGATCACGAGGCTCCTGACCAGCTTGATCGTGTCTCGCTCCTTCATGCCGCTTCTTTTTTGCAACTCTAGGGGTTATCATTCTTGCGACTTGCGCTGTTGTTTGGAGGCTGAGTGTGTGAGAGCATCTCTGGGGTCTTTGACCCACATGCCCAAGATCCTGATCTGGTCTTTCTCCAGTATCCTCTGTCCCTCAATGTTGGTGCTGAGGCTTTCTTCCGTCTTCTTACCTCTCCTTACTCTCAAAAGTTTGGACTCCTCCGTTGAGCAGGTGAGGCCTCTTTCTCTGACGTATTCTTCCACGCATGTGGCTGCCACCTGCAAGCATTCTTCCTTTTGGCTGAGCGAGCCCTAGTTGGTCCAGACTGTGATGTCGTCGGCGTAGATGGCGTGTTGGATGCCTTCGATTTTTTCAAGCTTGCGGGGCAACCCGATCATAGCGATGTTAAAAAGTATGGGTGAGATGTCCGATCCCTGCGGCGTTCCTTTGTTGGGGTTATGGAACGTGTCGCTGTGCAGGTCGCCCAGTCCCACCGTGGCCGTCGGTTGGATAGAAAGGCCTTAACGTAGCTGTGTATTCTGTCACCGCTGTTGAGGTGGTTTAGCTCCTTTATGAAGGCTTCGTGGCTCATTTTATCCAAGGCCCCTTTGACGTCCAGCGCCAGGAGTACGTTTTCTCCGTTGTACGGGATATTACTGAGGACCTCTAACTTGATCTGTACGAGAACGTCTTGGGAGGATAGCTTGGCTCGAAAGCCGAACATGCTATGTGGGTACAGGTCTTCGTCTTCCATGTATTGCTGTAATCTCTTCGTAACCACCCAACCCCAGTTGGCCGAAATTTCTGGAGCCCTTTACTTTTTGGGACATTAAACCCAATAAACCTAACCTAACCTAACCTAACCTACAGGCCACCGAAAAGGGGTGCCTGTCCACTTTGGAGGAGCTTGCAGGCAAAGCAACCTCTCCAGTGCACATAACTCAAAATATCTAAAATTGCTTTCTGCTCTTCGCGGTCGAATTTCGATGGAGGCGAAATTCTAGAGGCCCGTCTAGTCTGCGATGTCTGTGCACGTTAAAGGTAGGATAGGAAGGGATAAACTTTATTTGCTCTATTTTACAGGTTATTACGGTCAACAGAGGTCGGCGCCCCTTTTCGAGGGTACCGCTGAGCTTGGCTGCTCGCTGGGCATGGATGACCAGTTCTCTCTGGTGAACCAGGTTGCCGCTGAAGAGCACTCTCCCACTGTACCGCACTTGGTCTTTGTATTCTATGGAAAGACTCGTTTCTTTTGCATCCCCACGTGATATATATAGGTTGGCCCCGTACCATATTTCTTAGAAAACTAACTTCGGAAACGTTCCCGTTTGCAGAGTATACTGCTTCTTGTTGATTTAAAAGGTTTTGGGGGGGGAGGATATCCTTGCCCTCATTCCTCTGTAATAATTCAATATCTCCGAATACTCCGTGACTACCCGCGAGAACTCCTCAGGAACCGCGTGTTGAAGCGCTCGGTTCGTGTGCTCGCGAGCTACTTCGTCGGCCCTCTAGTTGCCCTCGATTCCAGTGTGTCCCGGTATCCAGAAAATAGTGTGTCTGACTGGTTCTTTGGGAAAGTCTGCGCTTAGAATGTGAAGTGCTTTCCGATTGATTCTGCCGTTCATATAGTTACGGCATGCCTCTTTGGAGCCTGTGAGGATTACTAGAGGTCTGTTTGCGCTATATCCCTCCACAGCCGCTAGAGCAACAGCCATTTTTTTTCCTTCGGTTATCGTACAATCACATGCGGATGCGCAAGCGATTTCCTTATAGTTCGAATTTACCACTGCAGCTACGGCTTTCTGCTTTATCTTCCCCCTTTTGTAGGGGTATCGCGCGGCGTCGGTGTATACAGTATTCGCTTTGCCTGCCAGATACTGTTCTACATATTTTGCTCGGGCGTTTCGCCTCGCTCCGTGTAGCTTCGGATACATGTATTTTGGCAGCGAGCTTACCTTAAGCGTGCAGCGGATACCGTCTCGTATGCTCGCCGTTTTTCGTTCTAATTTCGGAATACCCTAATTTTAATAGGATCGCTCTGCCAGAGCGAGTCTGCTGGAGTCTCTCTCTCTGCGTTGCCAGTTGTGCTTCCCTGAGCTCTTCGACGGTGTTGTGAACTCCGAGGCTGATCAGCTTCCCTGTTGCTGTATTGGATGGGAGATGGAGAGCTGTCTTGTACGCTTTTCTTCTGACGGTGTAGGCTTGATCCCTTTCACCATTGTTGGTGTTGTGGTACGGAAGGGAATACGTGACTCGGCTGATCACGAGGCTCCTGACCAGCTTGATCGTGTCTCGCTCCTTCATGCCGCTTCTTTTTTGCAACTCTAGGGGTTATCATTCTTGCGACTTGCGCTGTTGTTTGGAGGCTGAGTGTGTGAGAGCATCTCTGGTTGCTCTGCACCCACAATCCCAAGATCCTGATCTTGTCTTTCTCCGGTATCCTCTGTCCCTCGAGGGTGACACTGAGGCTTTCTTCCGTCTTCTTTCCTCTCCTTACTCTCAGAAAGAAGTTCGGACTTCTCCGTAGAGCAGGTGAGGCCTCTTTCTCTGACGTATTCTTCCACGCATGTGGCTGTCATCTGCAAGCATTCTTCCTTTTGGCTGAGCGAGCCTTAGTTGGTCCAGACTGTGATGTCGTCGGCGTAGGTGGCGTGTTGGATGCCTTCAATTTTTTCAAGCTTGCGGGCCAACCTGATCATAGCGATGTTAAAAAGTATGGGTGAGATGACCGATCCCTGCGGCGTTCCTTTGTTCGGGGAATGGAACTACTGCGCAGGTCGCCCAGTCCCACCGTGGCCGTGCGGTTGGATAGAAAGGCCTTAGCGTAGCTGTGTATTCTAACACCGCTGTTGAGGTGGTTTAGTTCCTTTATGATGGCTTCCTGGCTTACGTTGTCGAAGGCCCCTTTGAAGTCCAGCGCCAGAAGTATGTTTTCTCCGTTGTACGGGATGTTAGTGAGGGCCTCTTCCTTGATCTGTAGCAGAACGTCTTGGATGGATAGCTTGGCTCGAAAGCCGAACATGCTATGGGGGTACAGGTCTAGGAGCGCGACACCAGCGCCGCAGCGGAAACTCTGGGCGCCGCCGGAGCAGACGCCCTGCTAGCTTTGTGTGCATGCGCGACGGGAGAGTTGCGCGAGGCGCAATCTTCGCGACGACAGACGCGGTCTCGGCGAAGCAAAAAAGATGTAGTACGAAGGCCGTAATGAAAAAAAAAAGAACAAAGCGTATGTACACGGTGATCCACTCTTATGTGAAACCGCGAGTATGCGGCCGCGCTCTTCGGAGAGCCAGTGAGTCTGTCCCTACCGTGCACGAAAAAAGTGGCAGACGACGCGCAGGCAAGTCGCTCGCTGCTCGATTTTCCAGCCTTGCGACTGCGAGTCGCGAGCCGCTGAACCAATCGGTGAGACAGTCGATCGAGCTTTTGGCAATGACGCCGCCCGCAGACAGTCGAGCTTTCGGCAACGATGTCGCCTGCGGACACGCCGGGCGACGTACTGCGCTGCTCACTCGCTGCCGTAGTCGTCGCTAACCCAGTAAAAAAAAAACATTGGAACCAATTGGACATTCCAATTGGAACTAAATGGACATTCCCATTGGTTCCAATTGGATTTCCCAATTGGAACCAATTGCTTCCAGTTGTGTTTTTAGCCCCCGACCAAATGGATCCAACTGGACTAGCCAATTGGACCCATTAGGTCAGGCAGTTATTTGACCAAGAAAATATTCACAAAATATGCTACGTTCATTGAGAAAGGTAGCTAAATGTTTGAATAATATGCTCTAGGATCTTGGATGAATATTTCTACAACTTAACATATTAAAATGTGCAAAAGGAAAACTGATATATGAGGACTGCAAGGAGACACTGTGCCTAGTACCAATCAACATTTTTCTACGGAATTGAAATTAACATGCTTTTATGGAAATCAAAGCCAACAGACACACATGCATCACACACAAGCAACACTGCACATTCAGGCACTAGTAGCATACATTAGCTCAATATGTACATCCAGAGAACACACTTCTGCTCCAACTTATATACCCAATTTATTAGGCTCTCATGCTGGGGCCGGTGGCGCTTGCCCACTGAGCGCAGATATTTAATTTAATTTCAGCTCCAGTGGTGATATAGGTGATGAGTACAATTTATTAGGCTAAGCTGCTGATAGCTCTTACTGTAAGTACCATATTAGTTCTACCTTTTTCGTCAAACATGCAAACATTCTTTGGATAAATTGGGTGCAGTTCGGCAGACCAATTGCATGCAATGGGTAAGACCTATTGGGCTCACCAATTGGAAACCCAAATGGTCCAATTGGATAGTCCATTTGGACCATCCAATTGGAACACCATTCCAATTGGAACCAATTGGAAACCCAAATGGTTCAATTGGTTAATCCATTTGGACCATCCAATTGGAACCAATTGGAAACCCAAATGGTTCAATTGGTTAGTCCATTTGGACCATCCAATTGGAACACCATTCCAATTGGAACCAACTGGAAACTGAACTCGTCCAATTGGAACCAATTGGAACCCATTGGAAATCCAATTGGTTCCAATGGTTTTTTTTTACTGGGAAGCCTAACCGTCTTGCATCTATGCTGAAGCTGAAGGCACTTCGGAACTGGCTGTACTGCTGACAGAGACAGAATCTTCTCCAGGGCACTCATGCTTGGATGAGATCATTTGTTAAGGGCTTGTTAAACCCTTTCAGTGTTGGTCCAGAATGGTGCACCTATGTCCAAGCATGTAGCTATTGGCATGGCCCGAGTCACTGCATTTTCAGATATGTCTTCTCCCGTGTTCAACAGCTTGATATTTCCAGGTTGGACTTCTATATTGAGATCTGGGACATGAAGGCCATGCCATTTGTCAAAGGGCTAAGAGCTTTCTTTGCAAAACTCTCAATGCCAGTGTCTCAATGAGAATTGTTTGTTTTGCTTACCCAGGTTGTGCTAACACAGTAATTCAGTCGAAGCAGCTGTGTGGCTCAAGGGAAGACTGTTCACCAGCCAAGAGCACGCATATATGACCTTGCCACTCTTGAACAGAAGGTAGGGATTTTATTCTTTATTTTACCATGCACAGCTTTCTTTGGCGCTTTACGGCTTTCCCTGGTAAACCAAGGGATTATTTCTTTATTTCCAGGTGTTCAGGGCCCCTGCTCATAATATAGAGGACTTTTGAAATCAGTTTTTTTCCTCCACTCGAATTGTTGAGCATTATTGCAGTGCAACTTGTGTTGTCAGTACTCTGTTGCAGTAACGTTGGGAGCAGCCTGGTACCCAACCCAAGCCAACCCATCCCAACCTAACCTAACTTAACCTAAGCTCAGCTAACCTAACCTAACCTACAGGCCACGTAAGTCTGCCTGTCCAATTTGTAGGAGCTTGCAGGCAAAGCAATCTCTCCAGTGGACATAAATCCGCAAACGATCTAAAATTGCTGCGTGCTCTTGGCGGTCGAATTTCGATGGAGGCGAAATTCTAGAGGCCCATCTACTCTGCGATGTCTGTGCACGTTAAAGAACCCCAGGTGGTCGAAATTTCTGGAGCCCTTCACTCTTTGGGGCGTTAAACCCCATAAACAAAACCTAAGGTAAGCTAACCTGTTGGTTCGTTTTCCTGGTCCTTCTCTGTCCTGACCTAACCTAACCTACTGCTTTCCTGTTCATGGGAGTCGAGAGATGACATTGTCAGTGATAGGAAAATTCAAGGACGCAACAATGAGGCTGCGTCCTTTGCAGGACAGAGGCCTCATGCAGTGACCTCCTGTCACTCCTGTCTAGCAGCGGGCATTCTGCTGACGACCGCCGAGCACGCTTGTTCACGCCGCTGCCGAGTTAAGTCCACTGTGGGCGCAAGTCAGTACAAATAAAGAGTTTTGTTTAGAAGCCATTATCGCTGTCTTCCTGCTCTCCGAACTGCAGTCACCACTACGTGGTAATATGGTTACAGAATCACGCTCTACCATGCCTTAATTCATTGTCATCTGCATGAATTATTGTACCTCCTCTTGGGGTCAGACATATCATTCTCACCTTTCCATGCTTCAGTTTACCAGAACCAAGTGGCTTTTATAAGCCCTTCGTCTAATCGCAACACCTCCATTACCCATTGTACTCTTAACTTGTCATCTTCACATCCTCTGCATTTCTGAGCTCACAGATTCAGTCTTAGCATATTTGGTTATCGCATGTGTAACCCAACTTCACACACATTTAGCGTGGCGTTCCCAGACACCCTTAGAGCGTGCAGGGGTAGAGGTCTCGGACTCAAAGGAGATGCCCTCGACTCAGCGTGGCAAGCTCAGCGGAGACCAGCTACCAAGTGACAAGAGGTTTTTGGTCGTTTGGTGCCCCGCTTTCGCCGGTTGCAAGCCAGTGAATGGGTCGGAGAAGAAGGTTCACAAAGTTTCTACAGCAATGAGGTGATACAGAGAATTTCACAATCACTAGTACAAACACATACAAAGTGATTCACAAAACTATGCAACTCATGCAAAGTTACACTCGAGAGAGAATACAATACAAAGGCAATATTGCACCTAAAGTGCACTAACACAAGAGAGAGGCAACAAACAAAACGCAATTTGTTCACCGGGCACTGCGACAGTCCGACGACCAGAGGTCCACGACGATGCCGTCCCGCAGACTGGTGCGCGCTGCCTCGTTAGTCCGTGGCTGGGGCGAGTAGTGTTTTCCGGGAGTCGAGCGGGCGCGCTTCGATGAAGCTTAAATGGCGGCTCAGGCTAAACTGACAACGGTTAACGCCCTTCTTATATAGGCTTGGTCCGCGTCTGTTTGTTCTATGCGAAAAAGTAGGCGCACACATACACACAGTGTCGGCCGCGCAATCTCCCTTTCCTTCTCGCGCCGGCCGTGCGTCCTCATTGGTCAAAAGCCGGGAGTCGCCTCGAGGAGCTTCTTGTAATTTCTGGTCTGGCGCCGCCGACATGCCAGTGAAGAGGAGGGGAATACGTCTTAGCACACGCAAGGCTACGTACGCCCTTTTTGTAGAAATGACTCGGACATTCTAGAAAAATCGACGTCGTGGCTGACTCATTCGCTCCGGCGAGCGGTGGTGGAGCGGGCAGCCACACACACACAAAGCTAGTCGCTCTCCAGGGGTTTTCCTTCTTCCCCGTTTTACGACCGCGCTGGCGAGATGCGTCCGCACGGCGCTGATTTTGTTTGTTTCAAAAATGCGTCGAATTTTGTGACAGCGTGGTAAATAATCATCACCTTCTTCATTACTTGCACATCCAAGAACTAACTTTACACATCAATTTTACACTACCAAAAGTTCGAACTAGCTACACAATTCAGACTGTTCTTTACCTTATAGTATGAAAACAAAACCGAGTAATTTGTGTCCTCTTTTAAGCATAAACTTGGTTGATTCCTTTTTTACTCTTTTATTTTGATATTGTTTTATTCCACATTATATGTACCGTACAAACGCGTGTAAGGGCCGCACCCTGTTTGCCCAAAGGAAATATTAAAAATACAATATCCGTGTAAGGGCCGCACCTAAACTTTCCACAACTCACACAAGAATAGTTTTCAAAATGCACACGCCATGCCATGGCCTTCATGATCAGTTTCAGCTGCGAGTATATTAACCCTGTGGCTGCGAGCAAATGACGAGCAACGATGCCCTTCATCGCAAGGTTACGCACGCGCACAGGAACTTTCTGGTGGCCGTCCATGGAAGGCGCCCGAGGCTGCAAGTAATCATCATCGTAAACTTTTTCCTCCGCCATGAGCTCCCGCTATCTTTATCGACATCAGTATCACCAGCTCCAGCTTTCTGTGGCTCTTGAAAGCGCAGGAGTATTGGTAGATTGTAAATTCGCCGTTGTTGTGGCTTTTGTGTGCTGCCGTAGAGCGTTGCAATTTTAGCACGATGGGCAAGTGCCTTAATAGCTACATAACTGGGATTTTGCTCTCGAACACGGCAAGCGAGCAGCGGGAAGGAAATTCAACGTGACCGAGAAGTGTGTCCAACGATGGTGCAGCTAAAAGGATGCACTGAGGAACACAAACTGCAAAAAGTGCACTTTTAGGGGCAAGTCGTACAATTTCCCGAACTGGAAGAAGAGCTGCTCTGCTATGTCTAGTACACTGTAGCTATGTGTTGGAAATGCGGAACAATGGCTACGCATTATCAACAGACATGCTGAGCGACTTTTGTGGGATGAGCATGCACCAGCTCGAAGTCTGAAGACTCTGCGAGTGACGATTGAACGTAGAATAAATGCTGCTCACTCCCTGATTGGCGTGTTTTTACTTTAAAAGAATTTTTTTCGCACATCGTATGCATGGTCAGCACGCGTTTATGCAGCATTTGGGTTTCTGTAATTAGTGTATTTATTGCTTGAATGTAACTACTGCATTAATTTTAAAACATTGCTGACTAATATTTTGAATGAAATATAAGCTGCTTTACTTTACTATTTGCACTTGATTATAAGAGATCCCACTACAGTGCTTAACTTAGAGGCCTCTTTCTGTATCCCTCTGTGAGTGTGTCCACTTTGTATGTAATAAAACAATAATAATAATGATAAAACAGAAGTGACCAAAATACACCATCACAGAAATGTGCCATCCATAACAGTGTTGCACATTGCATAGATTGCAAGCACAGCCTGTTCAGAACTGACTTCAAACTGAATAGTCTCCTAAATTCATTGTTTATTAGATGCTTTCAAAGGTACACAGTGCTAGCTAGAGGCACTTGGCTTCACTGGTGTTGTTGTGGTGTCTACTTGCTCACGTGGCTTGAACTGTTTGGGGAAAAGCTCATGAAGGGACGCCTCTTGTTCCGGAAGCAGGGCCTCCACTGGTAGCTTCTCAAATGGCACCTCTGAACTCTCATCAACTCGGACAGCTTTGCCAACATGCTGGATCCGGAAGGGTACTACACCTTTGTCAACCTTGTTGATCTGTTCAAAGGAATATACAGTCACATTGCTGAGGACCACTACAACAAAGACTGCGAAGGATTTCAAATGAAGCAGCACATATGTTTCGGTACGGATCTAGTACAAGTTCATCCGTGCAAAGGCAAAAGTCATAATTTCATTGTCAGGGATGAGTGCAACATTTACGCTCTCCAGACAAAGAGCCCAATAACACAGTTCTCCTCACGGCTCTACATGCACTGTTAATCCCAGTGAAGCATGAAAAGCATATAGAGAGGCTTTCACGCATGAAGATGTGCACAAAAAAAGGAGAAAGAGAAAGCAGAGCGAACTAGCTTCTTGAAACTATTCAGGGTTCATAGTATCCATTGGGTGATGACCCAATCCATCAAGAAATCATTGAGGCCAGTTCTCTGACTTTGATTTCTGGAAGAATTGAAAGGCAACAGCATGCACCACTTAGATGTTGCAGTAGCAGTTGGAACTTTCGGTTCTTAAGTACCGTAGGACCAGAAGTCAAGAAAGCAACACGCATGTCACTACCAAAAACCTGACAACCTTATGGCCTCCAAGGCTGCAAAAGTGGCAACCGTTAACTGTAGCCCTAGAGGAGCACTACTTTTGAAAAAGCTACTTATTAATCTGAATGTATCAATGTGGTGGTCAACGTGAAGCAACACAACCATAACTGCATAAGACAGCACCAGATACATAAAATAGGTTTAATTTCACTCACAAATGGCAATATACAGCAGAACCTTGATGTGAATCTCATGGAGTCATGAGAAATGTATGTGTCACCAAAATTCGTTATCATCCAAAAACAAACAAATCTGCATGCAGAAGCACGGGAAATGCATTCATGCACATCTCTTCATTGATGGCAGAATTTATGTTTATGGTCATTCTTCATTGATGACAGAATTTATGTTTATGGCCACGTGCCACCTCTCACTGTTCACGGTGCATACCACGTGTGTGGCGATTACGGGATCGAAAATGTGAGGGCAATGCTTATACTCTGTCTCATACATTCCCTGCAGCGCTATAAGAGGCAGAGTCCTCCTCAGCCAATCAGGAGAGCGCATTAAACGTGTTCCTCCGTGACTCGTCTGCTCGTGGCACACACAGATATGGTTAGAAAAAGAGTCTAAATCGACACTGTCTAAGTATCACAAGCGTATGCACAATTACGTATGCTAAACACAAGCATTGTGTGGGATGTTAAGCCATTTGTTGCATTCATGTTCTGACAACTAGGTTGACAAGTTTCGTTTGGGTTACAGCGCTTGGTTGAGCGAGAGGGTGGGGCATCACGTGGTCTGCGTGCCGACGACAGCAACGGAACTGCAGCTCAATCGTCACTGTAGCCTGAACATGACACCTGGTTTCATGTCAGTGTGCTAAAAGCAGTTTATAAACCTACTTAACCGACTAATTGCTCTGAGCGAGGGATGACAGTGAACAAACAGTGCTTAGCTATCAGGCGGTGAGAAGGTGGTGCTTCCCGGTCTGCAGAGGAGGGTAAACAACCAGAAAATGTCTCAAACTGCACAACTTGTACCTCTAATTTCTTCACCAACACAACACTTTCTAATATATCTGCTGCTTTGCACTTTCGGCCGCCTACTTCTTTTCAACTTCCAAAAAAGCACCGCAATGCTGCCTTGCAGAAGTTATGAATGTCCTCAATTACTCTGTGATTTGAAGATCAAGGATGTTACCTGCTCTGAGCATAGAACTTCATACAATCTGAAGTGATATTCAAGAAATTTCTTTCATATTTGACACTGCCACTTGCCAATACGCACTAAATCCCCACTCTATGCTTCACTGCCCGTAACTGTGAATAAACAAGAGCTGAACAACTGTCTAGCATTCTATGTATGTTTAACTTATTTTCAAGATTTCATAACCATCTGTGCGGAGATGGATTCTGGATTCTGACGGAAATTCATGGATGTAGGGCCGCCACTTCCGGATTGGACGGGCCATGTTTGTTGTTTTTACTGCAGTTTGAGAGACATCACTGGGTAACCCTTTGCATATGTTTGCATTACTACTGATAAGATGCTGTCAGATCAAATGGCTTAGCTTCTTGCTCCATTCAATTTCAATAGCAATTGCAGTAGCTGACAGAGCAGCAGCAATGATGACAAAACATATATGCCCTACAAGAGGTTTATAATAATTGCCTCAACCATCTCAAAAATCGCCAAAAATCACTGGCCAAAGTCTGCAGCATTCAACTGCTCATATGAAGGGATACAAATACATACACATGCATGCATCCATTCCCAGTGCAGAGTCGCTCAGTCCCTGTGACACAGATTACGCCCTGCTTTATAACTCTCAATGAAATTCTCCACAACACTATCTTGTTTGTACAAAATAAAACAGCTTTATGGGTGCAAGCATCCTTCGGGGCTGCCCTCTTAAGAACACCAGATATCCAAGGGGTTTCAAGGAACCGAACGGACCATGTGTTTTCTATCCCGTGAGGAAATGAACTCAGAAGGTGTGATTAATGGTGATAAATTCTTGTATCAGAAATTCAATGCAGTCCTTGGTTCCTCAAAAGACATACAGAGAAAGAAGACCATATAATACCAATAATTTCAAACCAATGAAAACACTAGCATACGAAATATAAATGTAGAGTTAAAGGACCTTACAAGGTTCTTTTTTGATAGCGATCTTTTGCTCCACTTTTACGTGGTCCGAATATGCAACTGTCCACAGTGCTACACTGAATGTAAAACATTCGCTACACTGCCGGGAACAACTGGTGCAAATTTTCATGAGCAATGTGGTATAGAACAAATTTCCTGTTGTTTCCTTTCACACATACAAAACATGGTATCTTTAGACAAAAATGTTTCACTTACATAAATAGTGGCCAGGAACACTTTGTTTTCCTTTCCAGCATAGTCTGGCCCAGTGATTGGTGTTTCAGGCACCTCTATAGACTCTTCTGGTACAGTGATGCCCTAAATAGGGTTCCGAAAAGATTATTACCCATTCACGCGAGACGTAGAAACTTCCAAGCTTTACATCATTTACACAGACTTTTCAGCAGAGACGTCTGAACAAAGTTGGTTAAAACAGCACTGCACTACTAGCAGCCAGCACATCTAACAGCAGTGAAATTCATGACATCTATCACCCATGCACAATGCAGAACAAATTCTGAGAAAAAAATTCAGAGATGCTAAGCACCCAGAATACTATAAAATGAAATATCGGAAAGTTAATGCACACCAATGAGAATTTCATTTATTGGCTCAAATCTCCTGCTGTTTCGAGTGATTTCCTGCATACCTATGAGAGAGGGCTTCCAAGTGCCTTAGTTTGTTAGTAAAGCTGCCATGCATTCAAATTTCGGCCTGCATGTACAAGCGCTGATTTTGGACTAACTTGTACGTGAATAGAAGATAATGAATACAATGACATCCAAAGCACAACGTGAGAGACTGGCAGTTTAACACGCGGGACGTCAAACTGTGGTGATGGAGGAGTGGTCTAATGCACCGGTCAGTGAAGCTGATCTGTTCGCGCCACCACAGGTTCAAAGTCCACTCGCTCTGTTTCTTTTTTGTTTCTTTTATTCAAACTCGACCGAGTGCGACACTCCACACTGCCTTTCGGGCTGACAAGGTCCTTATGCTATTGCATAATAATACAAGCCGAACCAAGACGTCACCATATAATACTTACTGCACCTGCAAGACCAGAAACATGAGAAATGCACTAGCTGTAAAATTGCTGCAACTGATCACATTGGCATTCCAATAAATTAACATCCTAACACTTAGGATAATTATGATTTGAAGTCTAAAACTTCATGCATACGGTGGTATTTTTTTGCGATGGCAATCCTGTGATATGGGTCGCCGTGAACTATATCTTTCCAGAGTATTAGCACCCTCATACTTTAAATTATGCTAACTATGGCAACTAAGACCGTGCAGAAAATGTGGCTAGGCAAGCACAGCAATGACAGCAAGCAACAGCAGCACATTACCATATTGGTCTTATGACGCTCAGGCTGTGCTAAGACTCTCTATTAAGTTTTGTGCTTGAAGCTCATGATATGATCATTGACTGATCACATGCTGGAAAAAGACAAGCCATTTTTTGTCTAGCAATCTTATGCTAAGTAGGTTATAGACGTCAATGTACTCAGAAATGAACTTTATATAAAAGCATGGGCACAAATGGTGCAACTCACCGCTTGACGAAGTGCAATTCGAAGATGCCATGGCTCAACAGTCCAGCCTTCTTCTCGGTTCATGGGAAGCCTGACGATTGTAGTCTTTAACATACGGAGGGTCTGTTAACAAAAAAAATAAATAAAGAAGGCTTCAAGTTAATCCATTTTCCAAAAAATTACTAATGATAACACAAACGTGAAGCAGCAAATTACTTCACATTCATTCACAAAATGAATCTACGGAATGGCGTGGTTTGATGTGTAAGCGTTTTATTGTTTGACCTTGTGCTTGGTGTCAGGTTTGTGAGAAGATTCGCCCCAAGTCTGTGCCTGGTAACCGGTACTGCTGCCTGTCATTTGCAAAGAGGTGTGCCATTTACACTCAGTACCCAGTAGGTGGCAATGTAGGCACCCAACTACCACTAGAGTCTAGAGTCTCTAGCTAGTCCTCACAGGAGCAGTTACTCTGACTTTACCTCTCAGTGCCACTGCCTTTTGGCAGTATTTAATAATGCGAAGCTCTGTCAGCACACTGCCAATAGACTCTGCAGCAATGAATGCTCATCATGTGGCTACCTGCCAAATTAGCAAACCGGCGGCCATACTTCTCACAGCGAGTCACACGAGTCACAGTGAGTACCACGAGTTAAGTCCAGGATAAAAGAAATCTCCTGCACATGTCACGAGATGGTGCACATAATAAAGCGTTGTTTTGTTCCATTAATAACTTGAAGGTATTTTTTGCCACTTTCAGTCTGACCTGCTCAAAAGAATCTTTCGCCGCCACGGTGGCTCAGCGGTTATGGTGCTCGGCTGCTGACCCAGAAGATGCGGGTTCGATCCCGGCCGCGGCGGCTAGAATTTCTTTGGAGGAGAAATTCTAGAGGCCCGTGTACTGTGCGATGTCAGTGCACGTTAAAGAACCCCAGGTAGTCGAAATTTCCGGAGCCCTCCACTACGGCGTCTCTCATAGCCTTAGTCGCTTTGGGACGTTAAACCCCATAAACCAAACCAAACCAAAAGAATCTTTCAACTTGCACAGCAAAGTAGCCGTCTAATGTTCTCCCTCTGTTAGCATGAAATGGTCATCATATACACGATATGACAACGGTCTTATAGCAACAAAGCACAATTCTCAATCCCAGCTATATGCCAAGTAAGGCACGTTTTTGTTGGTGCCACTAAGGAATTTTCATATTTTATGTGCACACTATGTATTTCCCCTATAGCGAGACAACAAATATATTCATTTTAAAATATACAACAAATACATTCATTTTAAAATATATAACAAATACATTCGTTTTAATATAGAAACTTAAGGGTCTTTACTTTTACACTAAATCCCACTAAGCTGCAATCCCAAAGCATAATCAAGCAGCACTGCTTCAGCGAAAATACAGTCGAGCCTACTTATAATAAACTTGATGGCAAAGTGGATTGTTGTCGTTTTATCCGAGGTTCATAGTATGTGGACTTTTCATTTTACAGCCAGCAACACGAAGTCTGACAAAACTGTCATTTGTTTCTTAGAAAAGTTTGTTATGCATGTCAGCTTCTTTGAAGAAGACCATATCAAGGTGCTTTCCAAGCTCTGCAGAGCAGTCATACATGTTTATCGCTGAGAGAAAGCAACAAGTTGCCTTAAGAACAGAATTCAACTAATCGCAGTTAAAGCATTCATGGCAAATGGTGGCAGGACAGCCTCCTCGTCATCAGATTCTTGGTAGTTGGAAAGTGCTTGCACTTTGCACACAATGGCTTCGTCAGTGTAACACTTTACAATATATTGCTGTCATGATCCGTACCTCACGAAGCCATCCCAGGCGAAATCATGTCTGGCCATCTGTGCATCAACAACGCATTGTTACGAATCCACATGTATCTAACCATGCAGATATTCAACAGCGTCTTCCATCATTTTTGGGCCCATAAACCATGCTTTACGAAAGCAATTTCCAATGCACTCTGCCGTTGCCGTAAATGTACGGTTTCGGATTTCTGTCCCGCAGGGTTTTCGTCATTCGAAGATGGTTCCGGCCTTGCACTTGAAATTTCACGCTATACTGATGTTGCATGCTCATTGGGAGGTACTCCACCTCATAGGACTTACAAGGTGTGTTAAAAAATTGCTTATGCTACATTCTTGCGAAAAAAACAAAAAAACTGTTGATTTCACTCTTCAGCATGCAGCACAGTTCGCTATGATGCACTTTTGTGAGTTCAGTTTCTCTGTGTGACTGCAATGCAAGTCCATGAAAGTACATTTTTATCTTTATTGGCACTCTCTTGCAGAGGCCAGCGAAAGTTGATTTCCATCTTTATTGGCTGTGTCATTAGTTTGTTTATTACAGACGCTCATGGGGTATCATCATTCCCCTTGTTTATTCAACTTTCGGATCTCTGGCCAAGGCAGCTGCATGCAGCGAAGGTGTCCTGTCATGTGTGAGCCAACATAACTTAGTGCACCGAGCTGAGAGAAGACACTCGTTTTATGTGTGCAAACTACAACAAGGCACTGTGCATAAATCTACGTTTCAAGGACTGCCACACAATTAAATACTAATGAACATTTTTGCAGTAATCAGAGTAGCACCAGAAAACTGTTTTTTTTTTTTTTTCAACTTTTTTCTCCTCACTTGACTCATTCTGTTTACTGAAATTCTGCAATAAAATAATTTGGGAAAATTTGACTAAGCGGTGAACAAAGATATCCAGACTAGAATGTAGCCACATTAGGACATCTTGGGGGCGTGAATGATGCCCAAGTCCGCTGGCTGAATTCTGCTCTTTTCATATGTTCTTTTCTTTTCTTTTTCACTATGTCGTGCTTGAATAGACCGATTTCACAAGCAGTTGCGCTACGCCACCGCCGCCGCGATGCACTCTGGGAGTTGTGGTACTCCGGCCGGCGGCCGCGTCAGCGCGGTGCGTGGCGCACGCGCGAGAAGCATCCCTGTTTGCGTCGCCACACGGTGTCTCTCTGCATGAATGCTGTATTTGCGGGACAAGTGCGTTCACCTGAGGTGTGTCGTGAGCTCCGACAACTGTGCGAAGCAGAGCGTCCCGGATTTTCCGTTTTCTAGAAGAGAAATGTCCAAACGACATTGCGTAGAAGCTGTTCACGAGATGCAGCCGAAGAAGTGCTGTTGAGTACATTTAGCCGTACTGTCCCTGTTGATCAGTGGACAATGACAAATGGCAAATTTTAAAGTTCTGAACTGTATTAAATGCCTTTTACGCGGCTCTCAGCTTTGAGGCAGTCCCTTAAATTGTTAAAAAGAAGGCAATCGGATTTGCCTTCGTGCTGCGTCGTCAAGCCTTCTTTGCAGCGATTTCTGCCCGGTGCAAGGTTGTAAGGGAACAAGTGTACTAAGATTTATTGTTACATTCAGGAATCCACAATGTTAGCTTGATGCACGTATTCACTCCTGATGTCTCGAGCTCCCATACTAGCGATAAATGCTTTATCTATTTCACGGAATGAGAAAGCGAGGCTATAAAACTGTCGAAATGTGGAATAATTTCCAACGTTTTGTTGCTCACTGGTCGTTGAGTGTACATGGTATTCCAGTAACAGCCACATGCCATTTATGCTGGATATCACCCACATTTTGTCCGTTGTTTTGGATAAAAAAGGCCATCTAGTGTTTACCAATCAGTCAACCTGTTCAGACTCGTACTACGAAAATAGCGAAAGTGAGTCGTACGGGAGACGCCCTGGCAGAAGATTATATTAACCGAAATAAAAAAGTAATTAGTGTATCAATAATCAAAATAAAACTATTCGCCACGAAATTAAATGCCCCTAAACCCTAATTAGGCGTACTCAAAAGCTCCCCGATTGGCTTCTCCTTTTCTCATTTTGTACTGAACACAAGCATTTGTCACATCTCCATTTTGAAAAACGGCATAGCTCGCTCGAATCGCTCACCTTTCCTGCTGGTGACCCGCCGAGCACGTCGTGAGTATACATGCATGTGTTTACGTGAATAAGAAAAAAACAATCGCATGGCCGGTTTTGATCAAGGGCTATGATGAAAAAATAAAGGCAACAAACGCTGTGTGACACGTCTATAGCGAATGCCTAGATGAATACAGCGAATACTGAAACAGCAAAATGAGGTGGCAAGAAATGTAAATACTGTCTGAAGACGTTAATTAAATCGCGTGCATCGCTATGCGTTCAAATGTTCTGCTGACAAAATTAACGAAAGCGGCGGTCATGCGCGTTTTTATCGCCACCTGCAGCATTTTCCAAAGCAAGGTTCGAGGAACAAACGCAGCGTCGCCACCGCGGCCACTCCACTTCATGCGGCAACTGACCACCCTCTCTGCGCTGCTCCTACCGCGATTAGCATTGCACCCCTCGAAACTCCGCCGTGGAGCCTCTGTTTCCTTTATAGAGCTCAACACAATAAACGAAACGGCGGAAAGCTACTGCGGCCGGGTATAATGCCAGTCAAGGCGCAAAGTAATGTAGGCTGTCGTGCAGACCAGACGACGCCACGAAGGACTACAGCCAAGATGGCGGCTGGCTACTTCCGGTAAACGCGCGCATGCGCAGTAGGCTTTGTGAAATCGGTCTATTCAACAAGCCACTAGACAAAAAAAATCATGCATCGCCCTTATGAAACTTATGCTCACTTGCATGCTCCTCGAATAACAAAAAGCAATGCATTATGCAGGCTTTGTGTTCGGCCTTTAGTGTACAAATGCATAACCCCCAGGTATCACAGTTTGCTAGACCTGCCGATGACAGGGCAGCCGCTGGTCACAGCTGCTCATCCTCTTGCACAGAAGCACATTATTTTGAAAGTTTCCTCACTTGTCGCCTTACAAGGCATTTATTTGCCTTTGACGGCACCATTTAGTAAAACTGTGCCATGTTGTCAGCATGTCTCGCCTTTACTACTGCACTTTTAGATTCCCTACATTCTTCTCGAAGGTGGGTGTTGCGGGGGCTCAGAGGCCACGCTTACCGGATGCATGTTTTTTTTTGACGGGGAGGCGAATTCAAGGCGCCTCTTTGTTCGTTCTAACACAGTTACGTTGCCATGGTTCTTCGTTGTATCTGAGATGCAGTCCGATTGCCCTAATCCATATTTTGATAGTAGCATCACTCTGGTTCGTAATAAAAGAGTGTTTGTTTTAACTGCAGCCATTAAAGGTGGGCTCGACTGTATATGACAAAAGGCACTGCACCCACAATCTTCCATCTGAGCCACGACAAAACTAGGGGTCATTTTCTGAAATGACCCCATTTAGTAATTTTATTTGCACATTCTTATGGTGCAATATCTCGTAATAGCAAAATGCATCTATTCATGCCACTCAGCTTTCAAAAACATGTTTCAATAAATGCACAGAATTTTTGCTCCGCCTCTATGATAGCCTCTATAATGTTGTTCTAGCTGCATCAATTTGGCTGAGATAGCAATGAAAGTATCATCGTTCTTGACACAGCCAACACAGGTGATCATGAAAGTTACAGAAATGCAATTGCCAAGCTGTATCAAGAACAGGTCAAAGGAGACTGCACCAATCTTCAATTTTTGTCAGTATACTCAACATCTGCATTATATCAAATTATGAAAAAGAATAGTCTGCAGGCGCACAATTTTTAAACATCCAATACTTATGGGCAGAACCAACCAGGTTTTGGGTAACTCTGAGCTGTGCCTAAGAAACAGTCTGTCACAAATTACAGGTGAAAAAATTAGGCAAAGACGCTTAAGACTGCTTACATGTGAGAATGAGGAAGCATTACTGTCCCCCCCCCCCCTTTCTTTCTTCTCCCCCCCCCTTCACACACACACACACACACACACACACACACACACACACACACACACACACACACACACACACACACACACACACGCACGCACGCACACATACGCGCGCGCACACCACGAACTTTTTCTCCTAATGGGTTTTGAAATGCTTTCACATTCGAAAGTGCACACATGAGATCAAGTACTAGTAACCCTTAATTATAACACAAGTGCTCTGCAGATTGAGCAGTGAATCAATCTGAGCCAGCGTGTTCTCAGAGTTGCTACTGCTGCTTCTGAAGCATGCAGTGCATTTTTTAGTGGTAAAGCAACCATCAGTGAGAAGTGTACAAACGTAATGGACGCAGTAAGGAATCTATTACTCCTATCCCCTTCACACTCAGCTCTATTTCCTTGGGCTGGTAAGGATTTGTTTTTTTCTTTTTTGGCCTGGTCGACACTTAGCAACAATTTTTTTTGGCGATGAAGAAAGGCATAGGTACGGAGCATCTGTAACTGAATCCAGGATGACCATCAGGCACACTGTTAGCTGCGTGGTTGCTTCGCTCCATCGGTGGTGAAATTGGCACCATCTATGGAAGCTTCATGTAACCACACATGCCCATAAAATACATAGTAATAATAATAATAAAATATTTAATGCTGGGACTCTCTAAAACTGAAAATGTGCAGTTATGTTAGAAATATGCCTTAAATAACGAGTATTACCAGTACACCATGTCTTAAGAGGAATCTATCAACTGCAACCAGGGATTATATTCTGCTGCATAGAACAAAAGAGCACATTCTGGCTCTGTAGCTTCGGCTTCATTGCAGAGAAAAGTTGACGTGGAGTATTGCATTGCTTCTCCAGCCACAAATATGCATCGCAATAAAGATGAATGTCACTGAAAATTATTTCATCAGAATGCTAGCCTTACTTGATGTAGGAACTCATGCTGGTGCCACTAAACGTATCTGATAAGCAGAGGAACCAGCTAGACATTAGCACGATAAAAATGGCCCAAGTGTTGTGGTGCAGTATTAACCAAAAGAAATACATTATTTTTTAAAGGACCAATTCCGTGCTCTTCTCATCGACAGAAAACGAATAGTGGCTGCTTACCTTGATTCTAATTTGGGTTTGTAACTATATACAACAAGTATTACAACCAGATCAATGTATATATAGTAACCTGCAGTAGCAGCAGTGGCCTTACGCAGCAGGAGCCAGCTAGTAAGTCCATCATTTCCTTCATCGTGCCGACCTCATACTTTTCGGGTGCAACAAACCACTATGAAATCCAGGGTACAACGGAACCCGTCTGGTCGGGAAAATTCATGGCAGGAAATAACAAGCGCCGACCAATCGTTAAACACAAACAAAAACAAAGAGGCGTTTCGGCTCCGCTACGGGAGCCTTGTTCACAATGAAAGGAAGAATGAAGTGAGGGTTCATTTTAAATGCTTCATGGTGTGACGTAAGCAGCGCGTGTAGATCGGGGGTAGATTTCCTTCGTTACGGTTTAGCGTTTGTGACGTGGTTTGGATATGAATGGATTCAAGGGAAAGCCTTGTCGTCTTGTTCTTTTCTTTTCCAATTATCCTCGCGCTATCCCAGTCGATGGCATGACCCAAAAAAACAGCATGTTCTGCTAGTGCACTTTTTGCCATGTGCCGCTTGTTGACATCAATGTTGTGCTGCTGCAATCGTTTGTGGAAGTCACCCATTTCACCTATGTACACTTGGTCACAGCCAGCGCAAGGGATCCTGTAGACAACTCCAGGGAACTTGTCTTTTTCCAGCTTATCTTTCACTTTTCTAAGCTTGCACGTAGGAACATGGGCGATGTCGACCTCACAGGACCGGTATATGCGGGACAGGCTTTCGCTTAAGCCGGGTACATAGGGAAAGTGAACGCGGTAGTGAAAGTGAAAGATAAGCTGGAAAAAGACAAGTTCCCTGGCATTGTCTACCGGATCCCTTCATCACAGACGTCACAGATGCTAAACCGTAACGAAGCAAATCTACCCCCGATCTACACACGCTGCTTACGTCACACCATGAAGCATTTAAAATGAACCCTCACTTCATTCTTCCTTTCATTGTGAACAAGGCTCCCGTAGCGGAGCCGAAACGTCTCTTTGTTTTTGTTTGTGTTTAACGATTGGTCGGCGCTTGTTATTTCCTGCAAACAAACCACTATGCAGTATTTGTTGCTCCCAAGCCTCTTCTTGAAATGTATTTCTCTGCAGACATATCCTCATTTCAGCAAGGGAACCCGCTTGCTTACGACAGTTTATGTCTGCTATTTCATTGAGGAAGTATACCAGCCAACTTATTTCGGATGTATTGAGAAAACACTGCAGCCTAAGTAACAAATATATCAAGCCCATTGCACGATATTATGAGCTCCACAATTTGACCTGCCAATTGCAATGCCTTAGCAAAAGCAACGCCACAGGGTATCAGTTCGTTACGGACACCATTATGGCCACCTTTATGTGCTAAGAATTCCTGGTCAATGCTTTACTTACCACAGGAGAAAACCGGGAACTGTATACCGGGCCTCGGTCTTCTTTACCCTGAAACAGGATAAAGTTATTAGCATTGCTGCGACTTGAATAGATGCTTTGGTTCAACAAGAGCATGGGACAACCGGACATAAAAGAACACTAAACAAAATTTCACTTGTACCTAGGAGTTAAGGGCATAATACAGCTTTGAGCTGAGTGCACACATAGCTAGGTTAAGTGTGTAATGCAACTTTAAGCTGAATGCAAACATAGCTAGGTTAAGTGTGTAATGCAGCTTTGAGCTGAGTGGAAACCCCCTAGAGCCTCTATCAGCACTCGCATGAACTGTTGCAGGCAATATACAGAAGCCAACTGATTTTGCGAACTCCAATAATTCAGACTTGCACAATCTTTCAGACTTCGTTGAGGAACCATCGTGCATTTCATAGAAACTCGTACATATTTATGATTAATAATTAGAACACTGGAGTCCAAAAGTACAATTTTTTTAACAAAATAGGCGCTGGAAATATCGTGGAGATTGTTTTTCAATTGAAGGTTCGTATTTCTGGCCTGATATAGGTGCGAGCAAACATCGCTGTCGCAAACAACTGATTCTTTACCGAAGTAAAAGGTGACATCTTTGATTTAAACAGAGCCAATCGGACGAAACGTCTTGGACACGCTCAGTTATTTGTTCTTACTGCCGGTAATGGCACGCTCTTCACTGCAATCTAGGTGGCCTACAAAGAAGAGCACATAATGGTGTTGAAAACTGGACAGTGTCTGCCACGACTTAACGATGACGCTTGCAGTGTGGTGCAGATGAGGAGTTGTGGGGGGGTTAGCAGCCGAGCACCAGAACCGGGTCAGCTCGGGTCAGCAGCCGAGCACCAGAACCACTGAGCCATCGCGGAGGGTGGTGGGGGGATGAGGGGGGGGGGGGGGATGGTGGATGGCGAAATCTTTTTTGGTCATGCTTGTGAACGTTGCACTATACACACAACCACAAAATTTCTGCTTGCAACAAAAATGGTGTTATGAGCTCTACAAGACAAATTTTCCTCCAAGTACACCAGAAGAAAGTAAAGCCCACATGATGACAGTCAGGTGACATGTTAGAGAGGAAAGGTGACTTACCACCCTCATCTCCTCACGAAGTTTCAGGTTTTCTGGCGTCGCATACATGGCCAATCCTGGCACAATCAGTTCAGTGAGACCATAAAACTGCTGCACAGAAACTATGTCCCACTTGTTACCAAGTCCTAGAAGAGATCAAATACATTTGTAACAACTAGCAAACAGCAAGGCTGGACCCATGCGACATAGCTTAGGAAGCTGAGAGACACTTGCATAAATGCTACTGATGGCACTAGAGAAGTGAAAGTTCCCAATTAGTATCAGCACCAGCAGGCACCCATATACCAGAAAGTGTCAAATGTGTAACGGATGTGTACAAACTGGTGGCGCCTGGTAGCATGGAATGCACACTTCCTGTGCTGCCATTGCTTGAGCAACAACTGCAAAACGTACCATCAGGCCTACTTAAGAAGTGTCAGCATGTGCAGAGCAACATCAATTGCTTCTTATTCAAAACTTATACTATGAAAAATGTAAAAAGTGCATTTTTGCACCATGGTAGCAGGTAACGGCCCGGTTTCTGGAAACTGTGAGAAGACAACCATACGCACCACTTCCCTTGCACAGCAACACTTCATCTGCTACTGCAGGCGCATTATGTCGTATTTCCAAGTGGTGATGCCCCCCCCCCCCCCCCCCCCCCTTTTACTTTCTTTATATTTGATGAGTGTACCACTAGGCACTGCGTTAGAAAGAGGGATGATGGTGTAGGACAAAGTTGAAAGATGCGTAGATGAATTTCAGTGAGAAAACTGCAAAGTGAGTCGACAAAGCAATTTTCCAATGTCCCCTTATGACAGCCAATACTTATCCTTATGACAGAGGCCACTTGAGCTTAAGTAATTCTAAAGTATGCAATGGATGAACTGCCTGGACAATCTTTGCTGGCTAGTTCACTTTCATAATTTCCTGCAGCATGAAAGGACCGTAGCCGTGATTTAATGGCCCACAAAATGGAAAAGAATAGAGAATGAGGCTCAAATAGAAAAAGTGCTGTCTTTTCTCTTCTTGTTTCTTGCCCTTTGAAGCGGTTTATAAGCCATCTACAGAGCTTCAGTTCGTAGACAGGTATGCAGCAGCACAGAGAAAGAGGTACCATCTAGCATTTTCTCATGATCCACTAGGCCTGAAGCATGCTGTAACCTCGCTATGGTCATCGTCCTGAGATGTAGAGAGCAGGCAGGTAGCATGCATGGCACAAACATTCACATACAGCCCTGGTGCTGCGTTTTACTTTTTTGCTAAGCCAGAGTGAGGGGAGAGTGCACTATTCATGGAAATTCTCCAGCAGTTCTGCAATTAAGCTCTCTTCTTTGCATTGACAAAATAGGAGGATTGTGCTCATCAGAGGTTTGAATAAACAGAACTAATCTGTGGACCTAATAAGCAACCACTCTAGTAATACAGTGCCACAGTAATAAGTGTCTCATCTGTGGGAGAACCATGCACCCCACTGAAGTCAACCAAGTATGTCTCCGTATTTGACACGAGACCTGCTGCATTTCTCCTCACTTACTATCCGTGATGCAAGGGAGAGAAAACATCACCTTAACTCTCACACATTCTTCATCGCCCCTTAGGGACGAAGAAGCACACAACAAAATTATAACTGACGGTAAAATAGTGAACTGAGCCCAAAATAATAATTCTACAAGTTACTTATATGTTCAAAGCCACCCCTATCACAATAAATGAACTTCCTTTTGATCTAATGTTGGACTGAATACACTAAGGGCGTTCTCACACAATTGAGTAATTTTCATCGAGTGAATGTTGCGGTAGTGAATGGAAATGTGGTTAATAGAGACACGTATATACAGTCTTGGTCAAAAGTCTGCATAAGCTCGTCAATGGAGCCACCTTGAAATGTTAGGTTTCTTCTTGCGGTAGAAAAGCCTGCTGCTTGACTTGTGTTATGAATGATCAGCTACAGGGAGCAGTCTAGGGACAGTCATTCATTTCGCGGCAGGTGAACGCTGTGGCCTGAGGACTTCTTACGGGAGGGGGGGTACGTAATTTAGGTTGAAAACAAATGATCGAACTTACCTTCAACGAACTGCGTGAGAATGAGATCAATGTTTGGCTTCTTTTTGAATTCGGTGACCTCCACGTAATCGTAAATGAAGTTCTCTTTCCTCAGGGGTCGAGGTGTCTTGTACCACAGCTTTGATGGAGGTGGCTCCTTGACCCGCCTCAAAATTTTGGTCGTCTAAATAAAAGAAAAAAAGAACGAATGCAGAACCCATGAAATGTGCGGCGACAAACAATCTTTTCAGACAACTTTCGTGAAAGCTGGTCTAACTGGTTTAAGGAACAATTTCCCAGTTGATCCCAGTTGGATACCAGTTGGACGCAACTGGAATTCAGCTTGGAGCCAACTGGAAACAACTGGGAAATTGTTCCTTAAACCAGTTTGACCATTACGATTTTCGCCTGGGGATCGACACCCGCGATTTGCTTTAGATATCACAAAAAAAAAAAGTAATTCGTCCCTTCGATCCTAGCAAGCAGACAGCTTGCATATGACAATCACTGCTAGATTCTTACCCTAACTTGGGCGCAAGCCGTTGATTGAGCGCTCCTTAATAAAGCCCGTGTCGTTGACGAAGCAGTAGTTTTCAGCATTTTGACTAAAACGCAGGTACAGGCACACAGTTGGAGTTCAGTTCACTGCTGCTTTTCCCAGTAACACCTGATCGTCCCAGCAATGCCGGTCATCAGGTTGCAGATGGTTCCAATGAAACGACTATACTTTCTGAGGCGCTTTTGCTACTTGTGCTGCCCGTTACTTCTGAAAAAAATCCGGTGTTTCAGTAGTTTCAGTCACGTCCCAAGCAGCTAGCGAGCAAACGCACATGGACGCCTGCGCCGCGGTGATGATGATGATGTTTGTGCTATCATTGTCGAGAACCGACCATTCTTTGAAGCGGTTAGAGTTGGACTCATTAGAAAATAAAAGTTCAAATGAAAGAAAAAGTCAAGCCGTATTATTATTATATATTTTGCTCAGAAATGCGGCAGTTTAGAGAGCTTTTATTACTAGTTTTTGTTATATTATATAAAACTTGTAATGTATGAAGTTAACAAGGGTCAACGCAAGCCGTTGCCATATCCGCGTGTAATAAGCTGAAGTACAGAGGCTAGAAGGTTTGAAGTAACTGAAGTTAAACGCGAACTTGGGAAACGATGCCGCTCGTAATTATGTGCGGGCTTCCTTGCAGCGGAAAATCAGTGCGTGCACGACAGCTGAAGAAACTTCTAGAGCAAGTCTGGCCCGTCGATCTGGTCTCCGACGACGACGGTCTCCTGCGGAACGAGGTCTACGCAGGTGCCGGTTATCATGCACTCCCGAGCTGGCAAAAAGTAGGCAGGCGGACTGGCAGCACGATATGTCTTCGTTTAATCACATCACATCTAATTCACATCTTGTGATCAGTCAAGCAGAGCTGCGTTTCACGTGCGGTCTCTGCTGGCGGCAACATTACTAAGGCAGTGTGGGTCATGCATTTCACATTTTGCTAGCCAGGCTTGCACACGACACTGTTTTCTACAGTTTCTCTCACCATAATTACTCTGCTCTCACATATGACCTGGCATACGAGAGAATGAACTTCGCAGGTCTGGGTCGCCGATTTCAGCAGGCGAGTTGTGGCTAGAGTTTGATGCGCTGCGTTCGTTACCCATGTGGGTGATAACTTTTATTTACAGTTCATTCTTTTGCAGCAAAGCAAAGTGGCTACTCGGTGAATTAAAACATGCTGTACACTTTGTTTTCCTTTTCATGAATGATGCATGAATGCATGATTTCATGAATGATGCAGACTGTGCCAACAAAAGTTTTACTAGTGTGCCTGGTGACAGCTAGAAGCTTTTGTCTGCCAGAAATCCTTGTGTTGAGCCCACAGTATTGTTGCCATCCAATAATGCATTTTGCTCAGGCATTACCTGTGGGCAGAGGTTAGCTTGCACAAAGAGTGAATGCGAGAAATACCTATGGTTCCAGATGCAGGCCAGGAGAAGCAGTTGCGGGACCGGCTCAAGTCTGACGTTGCACGGTGTGTGTTGCATAGTCAGTTGCTGCTTGGGTCTGGTGTACTGATCACTCATTTTGTGCAGGCTGCTGTCCAGAGACCGGCTGGTGATTCTAGATGCTCCCAACTACATCAAAGGTGCAGCCTCCTGCTTTTTTAACATGTCCACTGCACAGGGTTTTCCAACCGTGACAAACTAAAGCCAGTCGGCTCTAGAACTGTGCCAGTAAGGCTTACTGCCAAGTACTTATGAATATTTCAGGAAAAAGAGCACAGCCCAATGTAATGAGATTTACACATAATAAATACTATTATTCTGAAGGCTTTGCCATGCCTGGAGCAAAACGGATGCATTGCTAAATGAGCACAAGACTTTTGTTTTTGTTGCGAGTGCAGTAACAGAGTGAGTAAACAATGGCAGTGTCCAGTAACACCTGCTGCTAAAGGCACAGTAGTTAAATTTTAAACATTTTCTTTCCCACCTCAAGGAACAATAAATTAATGTTTCATAAGTTGTACATCTGCAAGTTTTATATTTTTTTATTCTCAGCAACTTAGACTGCAGGTTTCACACATCTTCACTTGTTCAAATTGTCGGTGGTTACGTGTAAGCAATAAGTCAACAGTGTATGTGCTTGAGTGCTTCAGATCACGAAAAACGTATTGCAGATGCAAGCATTGGTCTTCAAAGAACAAAAACACCATGAGAAAACATGAATCACATGCTAAAGCTGAAAATACACTTGTTTCCACAATCATAGCTGTATACGAGGAACCTCCTCTGGGGTTTACAGTAATAAGCACGGCATAACACAAGTGAAGAAAGCGGCAGTATTAGGCATGCTGACATTGTTCTCCCTAGTGGTACACATGGAGGCAACTGATAGGAGCAGTTGCGCCATGTCACTGCAGCTGCTACGCCATCGTAAGTTGGTGTGAGAGGGAGTGCATTTGGTGGCAACAGCAGTAAACCCAGAGCTGCATGCTGCTTGACACCAGTTATTGAGGTTCCAAGCATGGCACCACTGTGGAAACTATGCAATCCATTTTAGGAGTGACGGTTCAAAGCACAATGTGCCCCACTGCTTGTAAGTGCTGCTGTACCAAGATGGAAGATGGAAGAGCACCAATATGCCGCACATGCACCCTCTTCGCACAAACATGATTGCGGTCACTTAGCAATTCGAGGTGAAAGCAATGCAAGTGCTGTTGGTCTACTTTCCTACTGACATAGAAACATGAGAGAAATGCTAAACTTTGCTGCATGGTGCAAGAGTGGAGACTAGGGCATGCCTGGCTAGTCTGCCGGGGTTCTTTGTTTGCAGGGTACCGCTATGAGCTCTACTGCCTGGTGCGGGGAGCCAGGACAAACCACTGCATAGTAAGTGGTAGATTTGCATGCCAACAGCGGCAGAGTTATCATGACACTTTTGCAGGTGCAGGTACTGGCTACCCAGGAGCAATGCAAGCAGTGGAATGCACAGCGGCCAACTGAGCAGCAGTACACCCCCGAGGTGTGGGCAGCCGTTTCATATGCTTGGCAATGTACCCTGAGTTCCCCTGTTCTGTTTCCAGCATGACTGCCCTGGCCGAGCGCCTCGAGGCTCCTGATGCGAACAACCGCTGGGACCGGCCGCTTGTTCAGCTGCCGTGGGATGCAGATGACGTAAAAGCTGCCAAGGAAGTGGAGAATGCACTGACCGACCGAAAGCCTCTGCCACCCCACCGGGCTACACAGAATGTAAAGGCCCTTCATCACATTTTTCCTACTACATGCAAGCTAACTGCTTTAGTGTATTAGTAGCTAGATATTCAGGGCTAAGGCCCTTACACGAGTTTATACAGTAATATGATTGCTGAGGTCAAACCTGGGGTTTGCTAGTGTGCTTAAAGGGGTGGAGACACCAAATTTGTGGTTCGCGCGTTCTTAGTTTCAAACGTTTCTTATGGCTCCAGGAAGCATGATACACACTCAAAGATTCATATATTCACAGTGAATAATTTATTATAGCATTTTTAGGTGAACGATTTTCGGTTTCGGTTTCGGAACGCCGAGTTGTACAGTGACGTCACAGAGGGGGAAGATCAACTTCTTCGCTTGGTCACGTGGGCCCACAAAAGTTGTGACGCACCTACTGCTGCATCGTCTGCTTTCCCACACACGTGCTGACCAGCGCATATGAAAACAAACAACTGCACGTCTAGTCCCAGCAGCTCGGATTCTGACAGATCTGATTCCAACGAGTGAGGACATCGACTATTTTTTTGTTCCCACGCTAATATCGCCTTCGCGAGTTCGCGTGAGGATGCGAAACACTTTGCAAAATGCCAGTAAGCATCGCTGCGCCGCTCTACCCAAGCTGCGCCCACAACCGGTGTCACACTTCGCTGCCGTGCAGCAGTACCTGAGCGCTGCTTGGGATGGTGTACAAATATCACAAGAAAAGACAAGATGGCTTTGTTATCAGAACTGCCAGCTATACTCGAGCAGCGACAAAGCATGTCTGCTTATGTTGGGAGCTTTCGGCAACGGCACCGCTCGCGGGCGCTCCGGGCGACGAGCTCTGCTGCTGCCTGGCTGCCGTGGTCGTCGCTAGGCCTATAGCCTGTTTAGCAAGCGGCCGGCGCTTCGGAAGTCGCCTGCGCTATAATAAAAGGCCTACTTTTCACAAATAGCTGTAGTGTTAACAGAATCATCTCACAATAAAATAATAGTATGGTCAATCTCCTCGACGCCTTCGGCAGCGGAGCTAGCGGGCGCCAGGCGAGCTGGACCCCGACGTCGCGCCAGCGGCAGCTGCTAGGCGCGGTTGTGAGAAATTTGCGCATATCACAGTTGTTACCTCTACTAGCAGCTCAGTATTGGTCAGCGATCCTCAAAAATGACACTTTTTTCTCATTTCTTGTCCCATGGTTTATTATTTACGTCAAGAACACTCTTTAGCTCGCTTTCGGCAGACGGTATCCAGGCTGACCTACCGGCCGGCAGACTCGGCGTACTTCACGTCCGCACAAGAAAATACAAAACAGCCATGCTACCAGAAAGGATGCTTTCTAGATTCGAGATACGACAGCATGACTGTGCTAAAAGTGGATCTTTCGGCAGCGACACTGCCTGCGGCAACGCCGGCTGGCGACCTGCGCGCTGGTCCCAGACTGCCCTAGTCGTCGCTAGGCCTAGCTGCTTTCGCATATCGACTCCGCAGCTGAGGGCGCTTCGGGACTGGCCAGCGCTCAGAAACGTGCTCCGCTCGGCACCCCTTTACTGTGAACTCGTCCCATAATAAAAGATATTCTCGATTTCCACGACGTCTTCAGCAACAGAGCTAGCAGACGGCAGGCGAACCGCACCAGGTAGCAGCAGCACAAAACCGGCTATGGGATGAAATTTGCTTGCATCGCAGTCATCACTTCTACCAGGAACTCGGTATTTGACAACGATCGTCAGAAACGATGCATTTTTGATATTCATATATCCCAGGGTTTGCTATGAACGTGAACAAACAATACTATCGCGTTCTTCAGATGCCGGCGTTCGGCACGAAGACTGGCGCAGGCCGCCCGGCTCCAAAGAGTGCGCCCTATGTCATCATGACGCTGCCGCTCTCCGCGCTCGCATTGGCTGCCGCTTCCCGTTGTTGCCGCGAGCGGCCCGCCGTTGACATCTAGCAGGCCGGACGCAGGCAACGAGCTGCAATCGGACGTTGCGACGCTGTTCGCAACGGCGCGCCGCAAACCGAGCAAACGCGGCTCGCTGGTGCGTCGACTGCGCTCACGCGGCTGTGCCCCGCTCATCGTACGTCACTGTATTTTGGTATGACGTCACTAAAACTATTTTTCTACACCCCTTGTGACGTCATGGTTGATGGCGCTAGCGATGGGTCTAGATCGTTGAGAGTGAGCATTTAGGTAATCTTTGGAACCGAATTAAAATATTTTTTAAACGTTTGTTGCGTCCAACACCTGGCTGTGACTGCCCTTGCATACATAGGAATCCCATAGCAGGCTTTTTATAGCTTCAAAATTTGGTGTCTCCACCCCTTTAACTGTGTCTAGATTTACAAGGTGCGGGCCTTGCGCTAGAGAGCCATGTACGTAATCTTCTGTTGAGTGAACCTATTTTGTTGTGAGCAGCGTACAAAAGGCCTTTTCAGCTTTTTCAGCACCAGTGTGCACGCAGAATTGAAGTATGTGATGTGTATCACCTTTGTGGTGATGTGAACTGGCTGCTGCACAGTGTTTGCTGTAGGAAATTTGGCAGCTGTAATGAAGAGCGTCAGAAGAGGCTTTTCATGGTCATTTTGTGCAGGCTCCCCTGGTTGCCGACTTGTACGAGCGAGACCAGTTGACACGCAACCTTGTGCAGACAATGCTACAGTCGGCTGACCCCATATCCTTGCAGAGTCATTCGGAAGTACAACTACTGCCAGTATCTATGCATTTGCCGATATAAGGAGTGGCAGAAAAGTAATTAGGCTGATTCTCTGTTACCTTTGATTTCTTTTGACCTCCTCACAAATTAAGGCTATTCCATAAAAGTGTAGTCCCCTTGGGCAGCTTTGCACCGGTATAGCTTTGCTTTCATTGTGCGTAGTGGTGGCGAGTAGGGGTGTGCGAATAGTGGTTTTTTGATTCGAAGCGAATTCGAAGCGAATAGCGATTTTCTTCGAATAATTTCGAAGTGAATAGTTCGAATAGTACTTCTGGCACTAAAAAGAGGCTGAGTGACAGTAGGCATTTCCAAAACCATTTATTTTCCCACACACGATGCCATTACACACTGCACTGAGGCTTTATTTAAAACCACACTTCAAAATTTTAACACCTAGAGTGAAGAACAATTTTTACTGGTAGTTTATACTGGAAGAACAATTTTTACATTCCCAGACTTGCATTCCCTCGAGCAAGAATGGAAACGGCTGTAAAAAACTCGCGCCGCAAGCGAAACGTCATTCGCACCGCTCGCGCGTCCTGGCAAAATTGTCCCGGGTAGTACCTCCGAGCAGCACTCAGCATCGCGCTTCCATCAAGAATGCTCTCAGCCTCCAACGTATCAGAGTGCCCGAGTTGCGGCGACGGAGTTGGCACACCACCGAAGATGGCTCAATGCCCTGATTATGGCGGCGTTCCGTTCCCATCAACGCGCAAGCAGTCAGAATAGCAAGAAAAGACGCCAGTCGTAGATGCCGAGCGTTAACGGCAGTAATCCTCCACGGGTGCACAATAAGCTTAGCGTTATCACACGCTAAAGGCGCCCTTCCCATTGACGTAAGTATACACTTCGGGGACATCCGAGTCCCCGCGCGCTGCCGCTGAATTTTTCGCGCCTCCGCCGGTAATATGATGACTTGCTTGAAAGCTGCCGGAGAACGGTCGCTCATGTTCCGTACGCATGATTCGTCACCTGACTGGGTGAAGCGATAGCGCGGTAGGGCTGCGTGTTTATCTTCGCATCTGTCCTATCTGGTAATCTTTTCCGCAACTCTAACGGAAAAAAAAAATCGAGAGGCGGTGGAGCGGGCGCGGCTTCGGTGCTTATCTGATTTTCCAGCCAGCGTCCGCCGCGGCGTACGCGGTTGTTGCGTTGTGTGACGCGCGTCTTTTTTCGTTTTTCTTTCTTTCCTCTTATCTTTGAACTCTCCTCTATCTGCACGTGGCAGCGGTGGTGGCTCGGCTAGAGCCAGTTGGCAGGCCCGTGCACTTTCCTTTTCATCCTTCGCTCAGTCGCAACAACAACAACAGTAAACTGAGGTTTCTTGTTTTGAAGCTTAGACGACTGATGGCTGTGCTCTTCCTTCTTTGCGTCTGCCTCCACACGGTGGCAGCGACGCGGCTTATGGCAGCCTTAGTGCGGAGGCTCGGAGACGGCCAGAACGCAGGATCTTCCGCAAGAGCGCGTCGCCCTCACCTTTATTTCGTTTGTCGCTGGGTTCGCACCCCGACCTGGTTGTGATTCGTGTATTGACTGACCCCCGGGCGTTGAAAGCGCGATAAAAAAAAAGCCATCTATGCGGCAATACTCGGAACCGAAACCACATAAAGCAAGCGGGCAAGCGCCCCAGAAACACTATTCGCGCGAGGCGAATACTTCGAAATTTCGAATACCGAGAATTCGGTTCGAAGCGAATATCGAATACCGTGCTATTCGATCGAATATTCGAAATTATCGAATATTCGCACACCCCTAGTGGCGAGGCATTGTGATGTGGTAGCATCCAAGTATGTGCATGCTTTTACACGAACCATTGTTTTCATGCATCTAGCATTCTGGCTTTCTTTGAATGGGAAGATTTCGCAGCGTACCACACCTAAATTTGGTATTTTTTCCTTAGTGTTGTGCTAAAAAAAATCATGATTCGTCAGCAGCTAACTTATGAGGAACAAATTCTGGCTTCCTGTCAATGTGGTGCAGAAGATTAAGACAAACATTCCTCTGATTGGCTTCCTATTTAGTTGCAAGATTTTTCATAAACACCTTGGTGCACACTTTTATCATGCCTTAATCGTGTGTTAATACGAGAGACTGTAACCTGGTTTGAAGTTCGGTAACTTGCTATATTTATATTCTGAACATCAATCAACAGCCTGACAAAAAGTCTCAACTCTTTCCACATTGTCATCACTTTGAGATTGAAAGCTTTCCTGCACAAGTTATAGACCAGATTTTTTTACCCTCGCACGCAGGCTGCGGGCGCGCTCCTACTCTCGACACCAGTCGCCATCTGTCGGCACGTGCGGCCCGAGGGACTGCGGGTCGCGCCGGTGCCGCGCATAGAACGCATGTTTACGTGTTCGCTTCTGCCGTTGTTGTGCTCCATCAGCTAACGTGTGAGGGTGTGTGCTGTGCATCACTTCTCACATTTTCCCTCTTCCAGACAGTACTGCAGTTATCTTGCGTGCAGTTACTCGTTAACGTGACATCCGAGGGTAGTCGACCAGGTAGTGTACGGACTGGAAACCAGCACTTCTAAGCAGATTTCTGCGCTGGCGTGTCGTTTCTTGTCGCCTTTTACGTGCGCTATTAGCTATGATAATTTTATGCATCAGAATGTAGATCTATTGATTTGACTCAGTGGAGTAGTACTAACTGGATAGGCGAGCTGCAGACTGAAGGTTGTCCCGACGGAGTGCGTGTTTTCGATCACCAGTACGTGTTCAGCATCCTTGCGCTGAGCTTGCTCTTGTTCCCATTAAGCACATTTCATGCACAGGATTGTAAGCACGACCGCTACCAATTTCAGCTGCTTTTTCCACACGCATGTCAGAGGGATCTGGGGGGTAAAGGTTTATCTATAGTATCTTTCTGCTGTTGGTATCTACCTTAATCATAGGAAAATATGCGCGATTTCATTGCATTTTCCACACTTAGCCAAATGGCTACGCAACGCTCTCACACGCGGCGAGAGCTCCTGAATAAAATAACGCGACTTCGGACCTCAGAATTAGTGAAAGCTGGATTAGCTGCTCATATCTATTCACGCTTTGATAAATTAAGCGAAAGTACGTTTTTATGCACCAGGTTGCATAAACCATGACAAAATTTGTTTTCTGTTGGCGCTGCGACTCAGTTGAGCTCACAGCGGTAATTTGTTGATAAACTGGCGCACCACGCAGGCGACAAGAAAGCCCTGTTTGTGGAAGGGGGGGGGGGGGGCTTTATGGCCGGCAGGAAGGAATAAGAGTGCATGGGAATTGGAACTGCATGCTAGCCACACACCTAACACTTGATATTGAACAAAAAGTTTCTTTGCGGTGGAGCACCAAGACGGAAGCGATATGAGCACGAGCGCGTTCTAAGCACCAGCACAATTAACCTGAATGTCAAACTTAATGTCATTAAAACGCGTCAATATTATCGCTTTGATAACGTAAATACTTCCTGCAACACAGCCACGCTGCGGAAGTATGCTAGAAAATGTTTCTTTTAGCGCCTGAAGCGCGGCTATATGCAGGCGCGGCTGCGGAGCCGCCGCAGCCCAGCAGTTCCCAAAGAAACGCCCGCACCGCGGTGTGCCAGTCGGTGCAAAATGGCCGCGCCAGGGAGCGGCTCTGAATTCTGGTCTATAGGATAGGATTAATTGGAGAGACGTGGGAGAGGCCTTTGCACTGCAGTGGGCGTAGTCAGGCTGATGATGATGATGATCCAAGGCCTTATGCCATCTGAATGTTCTCCATAAGCCATTTGCAACATTTTAGGACAGTGGTGGGTTTGCTGAGTTTTTACACAATGTCACTAAAAGATTTGTTAAGCAATTTTTTGTAACAAACATGCACACAAGCTAGTTGGAACTTGCATTGAGTCTGGGCAGTGGTTCACTTAACTGCCGTGTAAATGCTGCTGTCACGTGCGAAGTGTTGTCAGCCTCACTACTTACTTTTCTGCCATATCTCGCGTACTATCCTGAACTGCAGACAATGCTAAAGTGCACATATGTTTGAAAGCACTTTGATGTTTCTTCTGGATGCCTCGTAAAATGTAAATGCTGCTGTCACGTGCGAAGTGTTGTCAGCCTCACTACTTACTTTTCTGCCATATCTTGCATATTATCCTGAACTGCAGACAATGCTAAAGTGCACATATGTTTGAAAGCACTTTGATGTTTCTTCTGGATGCCTCGTAAAATGCTCTAGCGGTGATGCATACCGTGTCACAGCCAACCTTAGGAATATAAAGAGACAGCCAACATTTCTAGTAACAACTTGAGGCACTTCAGAGGAACTGACAGATAATGAGAGGTAATGAAGCGATATCTGGCCTGACGAAATGCTTGTGTGATAGTTGACAAAGAGCATGGGTAGAGTTGCTCAGCAAGCTGTGGTCATAAGTGATAGGCACAGTTTTATGTGGAATAACTGATGGGAGCTGCTACCTAATGCAAGACGAGAAAAAAAAGACCACTAGTAAAGCACTACAGTTCATTCAAGATGACACCTACACATACATTCTGGGAGAACAAACAGTGTCCCTTTACAGATGGACACCTGCGATGCTGATGACACACTAAATTTAGCCTGCACTGATAGATCACTGCATTCCGACAACAAAGGTGTTACTTTCACTGAAAATGGAGTTTTAAAATAAGCTACGGTACATCAAGCCCATGTCTAAAGATTCCTGAGGCTAGGCCACACCACCATTCACTTCCGAATAGTGATCACGGAGCTCCTTTTGGCCTTGACCTCATAAGCTTGGATCTAGCTGCAACCCAGTTTTCTGAGCAACAAATGAGTCAAACATCTACAAAGCCAGAAAGAGCCACAGAGTCAGTATTTACTAAGAATAAAAATTGGGAGGTGTCGTACCTCAGTGTTCCTTTATAATACTTATGCATGGGATTGACAGACATTTTCTCACACACTTTTTAGGAAGATTTTTCGATTAAGTGCCCAGTACAAGAACGGAGCCCAGCAGAAAGCGACCGCTGAGACAGGCACCTGGAAAAAGTAGTCTAGTCCAGGAAAGTGTCAAGCAGGAACAGTTCAAAGCAGACGGTACATTAGTATTAATTTCTACTAGAGTGCTGTGAACTGTCACGAAGACAGGAGCAGTAATAGAATATTGGTCAAATTTATTTTTAAATGTTAGTGATCAGCACAAAAAGTGTGAAAACTGCAATATTCGAAATCATTGGAGTGAGTCTTACTGTAATGCTAGTGCCTTCATCGTTTCTGCAACACAGTAGCACCTCACCTTCCTGCAAACCACGGCACTTGAAATGCAGTGCATGTTAAATTCAAAGTCCCGAAGCAAGAAGTTGATGAAATAGTAGTGTGATACCAGTGCACACACCCAAACAAAGCATGCAGACCGAAGCCAAGCATATGTAAACTTGGCAGTGTCTTTCTTAGTCTGGTCAACCACTTCAGTATAGACTTGCTGCAAATGCCATGCACCATGCTCATGACAAATGAATCGCAAGGTTTGAGTAAGTACGACGTCAACCTTCATTGCATTGCAAAAGAGGACACAGCAAATCCATTGTGAAAATGAAATGGAGAAAGCAGCTCTTTGTTTATTGTCCTTGACCACTGACCTGCACACGCTACCACCTGCCGGCCAGCTGCACCGTCTGCGACGCCAGTTTTTGGCTTGGAGCGGGACACAGCCACTGTCTGAACTGCCACAGCTGTTCGACCAGTACATCCGTAGTGGTGGCAATGAGACCTAGGCATCAGCCAGCTCAAGTAACGTGCTGCTGTACGCCAGGTCCCAGTAGTGCTCCACGCCGTGCTTGCGGAAGTGTTCCCGGGCCAACGACTCGGTCGGGCACACCTTGAACTTGAGCTCTCCAAAGCTCCGTGACTTCACTGTGCCCTGGAGAAGCAACACGGCACTGCACTGGATCAACCTCTCTTAAACGACAAGCCACGGATGCATCTCCGATGGAACATGGAGGTTGTCAAACTGAAGCGCAGGCTTCACTGCTCTACAGTCTGTTTTGTGTTGCAACCAATTCTAAAGGTGCCATCAAATGACAATTCCACACTGTGCCTTGTCAAATCCCTGTGCATGTGCCCCTAACTTCAGCTGCAATGAACAGCAAGACAGCATACTTCACTGGTCTTGCTCATACTGAAGATATGTGAAAGTTACGTTGAACTGTTGTAACATTTTTTTCCCACTGTGCATTTTTCCAGGGGAAAATCAAAATATCAGTATGTGTCCTCCGACCCCAAAGTTTTGCAAACCAAAAGAGCGCACTGTACTGACCTCTGATGAGAGGGAGAAATGCTGGGAAAGTTAATACTATCCCTGATGTCACAGGCAGTATGCATGAATGGAATGCAATGTCTTGTCAAAGAGGTTGACCCTGTACTCATCTTGATCCAACGAAATGAATTCAAGCGTGAAACCATTGTTATTACTTGTTTTGCTTACTGCTTTTGAACACTACTCGCAACCATTAGTCTCAACAGCACATTTTTGAATACCCATGTTCCATGTTCAACAGCCTATTCTTTTTCATGCCACCTTACTGTAATTTGCTATCATCATAATGGAGCTGGCAAATAATTGTGGTTTCACTTCTTTGGCACTGCTTTGTTAGATGACAGCAAGTACTATCACAGGAAATGTACTGTGCTAAAGATGGATAACCAAACTTGTGGCAGCCCATCAGGCAAATAATGATCCTCACTAACAATGCAATTGTAACTGCACTTGCTCATACTGCACGTGGTGAAAATTCTATCGCAAGAAAGTGCCACCTCAAAACACTACTTGCTCATACTTCATGTGGTGAAAATTCTATCGCAAGAAAGTGCCACTTCAAAACACTATTACATCACTCTGTGTGCTACAAATGGGACGAAACCCCAGATTTGCTGTGTTGGCATAGATGTCCGCACAGCATATGGGGGGGGTGTGAAGAGGGTAGGACGGACAGAAAAAGCAGGTGCAACACAGCTGGAGCACTGGAGTGTAAAGCGGTGAAAGCAAGAGGGCAGTACTGTGCTGCAGAGGCAGAGGGCAAACAATCTGGCAGCTACAATGCAGCACGCCAGGAAAGAGCACCAGCTTTTGTGTAACAAGCAGAGGGAGAGAGAGTAGCTACAACACAGCTCGGCAGGGGAATAAAGTGCCATGGCATGACACTAGAGGGAGCATTGCACCGGTGGCACAGGGTGGAAGGGAGGAGGGAATGTTACACAGCTCAGCTTAATGGCTACCACTGGGTTCTTGCATTATGCAGCACATCGTTACCACTTGTCAGTTTTTTTTCCATGTAAGCTTTAGAACCAAAAATGCTCTTGGTTCTTTGATTATTCGGACACAAAGGAACGCCTTTTCAAGAACAGCCACTGTGACAAAGTGTTTCCTGCCATACATACGACACAGATGCAGTGCCAATAACTTGCCAAGCACCTGCAAGGAGGAGGTAGCTTGGTACTTTGCCAAATGGTGAGCGAGAAGTTGGAATTAACTGCTGCATCAAATGAATGCCGTGCAGTATTGCACACTGTTTCAAGAAAGTTTCCATCTCCACTAAAATGCGTTTAATATTAAATATTATGTCTGTTTCTACACAGAGGCGTTTGAAGGGAATAGCGTCAGTTTCTTTTGTTACACTCAACACTTCATACCATGGCTTGTTGTAACAACACTTAACTGTGATGTTTTTTCATACCAAGATTTGCTACAATAAGACTTTACACTTTAGCCACCTGTTTTTGTTTCTTTGTTTTTTGCTTTTTTTTAAGTGACGAAAGGTTAGTGATATTGACAAGCATCCAAACACTTACCTCCCAAACAAGTGTGCACTGGTTCTTTTCTGTCTTGTCACCTTCTGCAAAATGCGATGTTTCCTATCAAAATGGGTGCTGAGCACACACGACAGCGTGCATGATATGGAAAACACATTTGATATGTATAGCCATGTAAGTATAACTCAAACAAAGTGGCACTCGTCCCTCAAAGGAGGCCCTACAACCAACGACATTGACTTATTGTCATGATACCGCTGCAATACCTGCAATATCATGCGACATCACAACACAAAGTGCATTTAGTGTAGTGATAGTAACGGCTGTGCCACTGGTGGCAGGACTGGTAAATACACTCAGGAAAGCAGCTGGCTGCTCCAGTCGCTCGCCGTACATTTCAACGCTGTCGTGCCAATGTGAATTCGCTTTGTGGGTGTTTATATCGGGATGTAAGCAACATCTGCTGCCCGTGCCCTGTGATGCAAACTTCAAGGTATGTCCAGCAATAACGTCGCTCTACTTAGAGGTTCAAATACTCACTAAAGGTATCACAGACGCAATACTGTTCTCAGCTCAACTGGCAACATGACCCAGTGTGCAAGGCTACCTTGCCATTTCTTTCCCGATAACCAATACATTTTTAGAGCGCTAGTTCATTAGGCGAAGGTTACCACCTGTGCATTGGTGTGGCTGTCAGTGTTGAATACTGGTTTTGAGAAAATGAAAAACTGTCACTTCTCAGTGGACACTTCAGCAGCGCAGTGAGGGAAGGGAGGAAGGTGAGAATGAAAAAGAGAGAAAGAATTAGTGTAGTGCAGGGCTCCAGAATTATCTAGACCAACTGGGGATTTTTGATGTGCACTGACATCGCACAGCACACGGGCGCCTTTTGATTTTCAAAACATGGTAGCCGCAGCTGGGTTTGAATCCGGGTACTCCAGTTTAGTAGCCAAGCGCACTCATCAATGAGCCACTACAGCAGTTAAATCATGCGTTTAGGGGACAGTAACCACGCCGTGAATGAAGCGAGGAATAACTGATTATCTGAAAGGAAAAATGCTGCAACTGTCTCACTATGCAATGAACACCTCAGCTGCATCCTAGGGGGAGGAATGGAGGAGGGTGTGAAAGAGAGAAAAAGAAGCTGAGTGGAGGTCTCGGAATAATTTCGGCAAGAAGCAATGTGGAAGGTGGTAGCTAAATTAAAACAAACTGATTTTTTTAATATACTGACATTGCACAGCACATAAGTGTCTTTTTACGCTTTGCCTTCACCAGAATGCGACCGCTGATGCCAGACTGACCTAGCAATGTGAGCGTGCGGAAAATAGCACTCCATGGGCCGAAATATTGGCCCAGGCCCAGAAACCTCTTCTGTTACCCGACCCGGCCCGGTCCAGTTGCTCCAAATGCAGGCCTAGGCCCAGCCTGAGCCCAAGTGAACTAAAACCTACCCAGCCCAGTCCGCCAAGTGCATGGGTCTGGTTCAGGCCAAGAAGCAACACAATAGCTAAGAGCACTTCACTATGCAAATTTTCTTGTTATAACGAATTTCAATGAAAACAACCCTCATTTTCAGAACAGTGATGTGAATTCTTCTAGTTTTTGGTTCAGGCAGCCGCAGTTCGTTTCTATTTCGTTTATAAGAAAGCACAGTACCCTGGATACTACAGATAACAGCTTCCTGAAAATAATATACTGTAGCCTGCTTCCTATCTTGTGTTCTCCTTGAATTTTTGCATGCGTGTGCCAAGCAACTTCTGACTTTGAACTCTGCCGTTGACAGGCAAGAGGCCACAGTACCCCAAAAAGCAACAAGGCGTGCACCAGCGTCAGTTCTAACTGCAGCCAAAGCCTGCTTTCCTCATTGTCGCTTGGTGACATCATGGCTCTATCCAGCAACAACAAAATGAAGGAACATCATTTGGACTCGGATGTATTCTGTCATGAAGATGCCAAATTTGCCAAGCCCATACTTGCCAGCTCTTCCGAATTTTCCGTAAAATGTATGAGACTTGTATTATGATTTTACGAATCTTGCCGAAAATTTTATGGAAAATAAGTTTGTAAAAAACATTTGAAATTCTATTTTAAAAAAAAACACAGTTGCCAGTGGTACCTTGCGCCGCCACAGGAGAGGAATATGTACCATGTGAAATTAGCAGCAGCAGCAGCTAGAACACTGTGCAGTAAAACATCGTTATTTCAACCCCAACTAAAGTGTTTATTCCTACTCCTCTATTCCCGTAAATTTTTATAATCCAGACTGCCGCCAGAGTCCCGCCAAACACTCATCTCGGGAGCTCATTTATTCAGACGCCCAGGAGCTGTAGTGGGTCAACCCGAACAGGCTCCCAAAGTGCTGCCGTGTCACGGTATGAGCTACTCGACAAACCAATCTCCCAAATATTCGATCCCAGGCCTGAACTGCATGTTACATTGCTTCCAGCGCCCCTCCGACATGTGCGCAACTGCAGGTGTTTTTACGATTGGCAGGCACCGGCAATAGGCTGATGGAGTCTAGTCGTGTTAGTTTCATTTTTGGAGCTTCGCCGCCAGCCCGGAGCGGCGCTTCCATACATGTGATATGTCAGTTCTTCCAGCACGCCATGAAAAACAACATGGCAAACTAGCAAATGTATGTTCCAACATCCATGAACGACGACGCACTGCTGCACTGAAATAACTACAAAGCAATTGCCTGCATGAGTCTGAATGCAATAATATGCACAGTCCTGCTGGTCTTGCGTGTTTGCATCATAACATGCAAATCTTAGCGAGTAAAACCAGAATCAATAATGAAGGTGGTCACTTTAGGCTTAAACTACCCAGAATAAGGTTATGTGCGAATGTGCGATTAGGTCCGAATTCGGTTGGCCAACCTGAAACTGATAACCTTCACATTGACTGTGACTGTACCAGTGTTGAATTCTTGGCCCAGCCCGCTCCAAGTACGAAGAAGGAAATCTCCTACATATCCCAGTTTTCACTTTATTTGGCCAACCTAGTAGCCAAAGCAGAAGTCACATAATTTTTACTTTCCTTTTTCCTTATAACCACAGTTACAAGCAAGGTGACGGAACAGTGCAGTTCTGGCACAAAGCACAGCACTTCTACCGCTACACGTACACTGTCTCTGTGACCAGCTGATGTTGCCCTGGCTTAATGAGCATTGCCTTAGAATGTGCCTCATCATTCTGCTGACAAGCACAAGAGCAGGAGTCATCGATACTGAACACAAATCATATCAATTCCTTATTACAGTGAACTCTCATTAACTTCAACATCCAGGCCCGTGTTCCTACTGCACCCCTTTCGAGAACGCCCCTTAAAGGTGCACTGAAGAGGAATCTGAACTCGCCTTTTTGCCGCGGGAACTCAATCTACACGTTCCTAGCATTCTTAGAAGCTTCGACTTATTGCCCTGTGTGGCCGATTTCTCTAATTAAATCGAATTAACGTCCGGCTCCCACCTTTATTTTTGAATTCTCCCTCGTACAAGGGGGGCGGAGTCGACCAACGCGTGGAGTGCCTTTCAGCCAGCTCCGTCGAGACTTTGCTTTCGCTTTATGTTGTTTTTTAGGTTTCCGTGAATAAATAGTTTCATTCGCTGATAATATAGCCGCAAAATAAGCCCGCAGAAATAAAAATACGCGCGGACTATTTGCTTCTGCGGATTACTACGTATTACTCCGCCGATGGCAGAGCGGCAAGCCGCCACGAGACTGGGTGAAAGGCACTCCGCGCGTTGGTCGACTCCGTGCACCATACGAGGGAGAATTAAAAAAAAAAGGGTGGGAGCCGGACATTAATTCGATTTAATTAGGGAAATCGGCCACACAGGTCAATAAATCGAAGTTTATAAGAATGCTCAGAACGTGTAGGTTGAGCTCCCGCGGCAAAAAGACGAGTTCAGATTCTTCTTCAGTGCACCTTTAAGGCAAAACGCGATTGACTAAAACACTGGAAGCAGTTGGGGTGGCTTGTCTGCTTCCAGCATTTCGGCCAATAAGGCGTCGCCGAAAGCCGTTTTCAAAAGGGACGCAAGTTGGAATCCAGGCCCTGGTTGATTAAAACTAGCACTTTGGTTTCACCAGCAAATAAAAAGACTCCTTTTATTTCAAGCTCCATATAATTCAAAAAAATTTTTCCCCTTCGAGTGTGAATTATTGAAAGTCACCTGAATTAGACACGATAGGTGTTTTCTTAACAGAAAGTGCTTACCGCCTTGTATAGTGTCCTCGGACCACTTGATGCGAGAAAGCATGAGCCGACGGTATTTGCTTTGCTGCCTGGGTCCCCCCTCAACCACAACCAGGTTTACGTTGCGGTACAAAACCACACAGCCAGTAAGGAACAACTGTTTGGCATTCATCTCCACCTTGAACTTCTTGGCGGGATTCGTCAGGCTTAGCACCCTGCACAAACAGCAACAGGCAGTTGCGTCAAGACTCTCATGCAACCACCTATCTCTCACAGAATGGGCAAGAAGCTGACCACACATTACGATCACCTACCTACCATATTGCAGTGCCTCTTTGCACACCATAAGGCTCCCAACACACTCCAGTACATTGCAAAAAATAATGAGCCCTGATATGCATCACCAACTATGACAGTTCTTTTCTACTTTAGTAACCACATCTAACATAAATACCTCTGGCCTTTAAGGCATCCGAAAGAAACAAACAATCCGAAAGATACAGTAATAAATGCAGGTACATGACAAACACTCGGCTCATTTCCAACAGCACTAAGTCATAACTTCACAGTAAAGGACAGTAAATTCCCTAATCTGATCTACACTGTTGTGTTTCTGCACTGCTCAGCACAAGGAAAAACCAAACAGAATGGACGCATTCGCTTCAAGAGCAGCAGCCCAATTAAAAAAAAGAAGCAAAAAGTGAAACCCATCACGGCAACTACTACATCTCATTTTCCTATTGCTGCTCAATGAAATATAGTCCGCTTTTTGTGGCTGTCACATTTCTTGTACGAACACATATAGCCTAATAGAATTGCTTGTCCATGTGGAAGGAATGACGGTGATGTTTTTTTTTAGACACAAGAGCATCTCTGGCCAAGAAGCACCAAACAAGCTCTCCGTTCACATTCTAAAGAGAAAATAAAATCTTTATTTTAGTGAAACCTGGCGAATGAAACGTGCTGCAAAAATTAATGCCGCTAACAGAAAGTCCACAGCAAGACAAAAGAGAGGTGACAAAAAGTGCTACACTCACCGGTAGACGGCTACGTGCACACCTCGAGTCGTGTCCTCCTTGAGCTTTCGGAGCTTCTTGTCACGCCGCTGTTCGGTGGTTAGCTTTCGCGATGCATTGGCCTCTTCATGAGCCCTGCATTACCACCAAAGCAAAACGGCGCATTAGTCCGGGCCTCAAATACACTGCACAGAGAAGCTGCCCACTCACTTCTGCCGTTTGGCCATCTGCTCACGCACATGCGCCTCGACTTTGGTCGGATCTTGCACCTGCTGGCTGCCCAGTACTCTCATCAGGTTGGACATGCGCACTGCACAGACACAGCACATGCACCTTAGCCCGACCACACAGACTAGAAAGACACACACTTCTGCACAACCCAACAAATATTCAAGGGCAAGCAAAGGGCAGGAAGTTGGGTTTTAGTTTGGTTTTATGGGGCATCCCAAAGCAACTTGGGCTGTGAGGGAAGCCGTAGACGGAGGCTTTAGATAATTTTGACTATCTGGGGTTCTTCAACGTGCACTGACATCACACGGTACACGGGCCTTTAGCATTTCGCCTCCATCGAAATGTGACCGCCGTGGCCAGGATCAAACCCGCGTCTTTCCGACCAGCACTCGAGCATCATAACAGCTAAGCCACCACGGTGGCTAAGAGCAGGAAGTGTTGAAGAAAGTAGTTTACTTCTCTATGCACATGAAGCTATTTTGTAGTTTCCTTTTTCTACCTGCAAAAATTAGTGCACCGCTGCTACTACTCCCCACAGTGTTAAAGCAAGCACAACTGCATCTCAAGTTTAGCCTGAGTAAAGTTTCTTTATGCTGGTAGGCATTTCCTATACAATGCCAATATACTCGTGATTCACTCCTTTCACTGGTACAGCCAAGCGACATACTGGTCCATTTTCGATGGACACTAATAGTAAGACATGTTTTCCAGCTGATGCCAATGTACTGGTCGTATTTGTCTCCTGCTATGATCAAGTAGTGCCAAGCAATAAACTAGCTGCACATTTGTTCATCAATAAATCTGAACAATCCCAAACCTGAACTTCAGTCAACACGGCATTTGCCTAATGATGGCAACATGCTAACACAGTCATTTTATCAGAACCAACATGACTTCTAGTCAATTCTAACATGCTAGAAAGACCTTGGAAGCTATTCATGTTCATATTGTGGCACTGTCAATAAAGGTGTTTTTCAAATACTTTCCTGCCATTTCCAAGCAGTCTACAGGCAATTACAATATCACTTGCAGAACATTTGATTCATATACAATTTGGTTGTTTTATTATCGCATTTATATTCAATGTGGCAGCAAGGCTACCCTATCATTCGATTCAGCTTTGGGTAACAATACTACCTGCACACCCCTAACTGAATCCCACAAACAGTGCAAACACTGCTTTCGGAATGGACAGCGGCAGGGAAAGTATGCCTGAAATCAAGTACGCAATAAAAAAACCTGGAGCATGTGGAACTGATCTTTGGAATAATCAAATCAAATCAAAGCAATTTATTAAAAGCTGTGCACACAGCTTGACAAAGGCCCAGGGGACCATTACATGGGAGTAGCGAACGTGAAGAGCGGGGGAGAGAAAAAAAAGCAAGTTGATACTTTAAGACATGACAGGTACACTAAACAACATGATTCACATTACAATCGTTGCAGTAAAGAAAAAAGAGATAGAAACAACACTTTGACATTACATATTGCACTATAATACATACAAAAATAAAGACAATCAGTACAATAGCACGAAATATAAGAGAAAAGTGTACGTTACAATGGTACATATAGATTAGCAGTTTATATTTATATACGCACAAAATAAGTCCTCAGCTTCTTAGAACTAAAATCAGCTGTATGTTTATATTTGTTTAGTATGTAAGGCAGATTATGAGCCAATGACTGTAGCTTATAGTTTGTTCTGAAATGCGATATTTCAAATACATCAGTGTTCCAAGTTTTAATATTTATACTTCTGCAGCTAAAAGACCCGAGATTTTCTAGAAAGTTTTTAGCACCAGATGCTGATAAATACACAACCTGCAGTAATCTAAATTCATATACATGATCAACACGTATCATGTTATATGTACTAATAGCATGCATAGTTATGTGCATTGGCTGTATATTTGCTACGTGATGGATTGCTTTTTTCTGAAAAAGTAGAAGTTTATGTTAATTATAGTTGTCGCAGCCCAGACTAACATGCAATAATTTAGATATGAAAGGAACAAGGCATGATATATTTTATATGAAACAAGACATGGCTCATTTTTACTGGCTAAAGACTGCTTTTTTCTGAAAAAGTAGAAGTTTATGTTAATTATAGTTGTCGCAGCCCAGACTAACATGCAATAATTTAGATATGAAAGGAACAAGGCATGATATATTTTATATGAAACAAGACATGGCTCATTTTTACTGGCTAAGCCAGTAAGTTTAGCGCTACTAATCTTTTTACCAAAAATATAGGTGAAAAATCACCTTTCACGTTATAATCAAATATTATGTAGCAACAAAGGCACACTATCCCGCATTTACTCGCATACTGACTGATGCACCATGCAGATTGGCTCCCAGCTTCGAGAAATGGAACTGCAACGGCCGTGTTTCAATGGAGGAGACATGCAAAAGGTGCCCGTGTGCTATGCAATGTCAGCCGAACCAAAAGCGGGACATCACACGGCATCTGGTCCACGGGCAAACAGTCAGTCGTGTGAATCTGCTAAAACGTTAATTTCCTCACTGCTTGGTAGGGTGTCACGAGGGGCCATCACAAAGGTTTAAAGGTGCGGCATTGGCTGGCCACTGCGGGCAGGGCCAAAGCCCTACCGCTTTTGGTTTGCTTCACCTGCACTGGCCTCCCAGGCAGCCGTTACGCAAAACGGGAGGGAAAATTGTTTGTAAGACGCCTTCAAAGATATGAAGTGATGGCCCATACAACTAAAAAAAAGCCCCGCAGAAAAGCTGAAGATGGGACTAAAATCAAGCGATGATGCACTTGTTAGATCTGTTAATGGATATAAGGCTGCCTGGGCTCTAACGTGTAGCCAAGCAACATCCATTCATGTGAGGCCAAGTTATCGGCATGCATCTACCGTCTTAGCACAAGACATGCAGCGAGTGGAAAGAAACACTCAATGATTCAAACTGCTTGTTGGGAAAATAGGACTGGAGACATGCATATTTGTTGGACTTCTCATTGCATTTTGAGATTAATACCCCCTTGTTGCATCCCAAGCGATGGCAACGTCAAGGTCTATGGCTTCAGTTGATGTGTGAACTACAATGTCTGATTTGAGTTCTGCACCATCAGGACAAATGAAAGTCTGCTCTTCCTTTACTATAGCGGTAGGACTGTGCTCCCTGGTAAGGCAAGATATCTGTTTGCTAATAAAATTGTGGCGCTTTGAGTGCGGAAAATGAACTGAAATGCATTCTTGTAGGATATGGAAAGTGGTTTCATTACATTCGCCACACCTTCAGCAGAGGCGAGCGTTTGGATCAGAACTATGCTTGTTTGTAAGCGTGCGCGTTGGAAAGAGACTTGTATGAAGCCTCAAAGCACAGATGCAGTCTCTGTCCTGGAGATATCTGGAGCGGTAGCTGAGCCATGTGTTGGCTAGCGACTGGTTTAAATGAGCAAAGAGGTCTTTATTGTTATATTTCTTGATGAATTTATCCCACCAATGTGAGGAGCTGCACTTGAGTGCAGCATTAACATAAGCAGCCATCATGATCCTGGCAGGAATTCAAAGGTGTTGGCAATGTGGTCATAGTGAGGACAAAGTGTACAGTCAAAAAGGGCCACTATAAAGGGCTCATCCGGTCTCAGTAGTCTAGACACGGCTTTGAAATGCACACTATGTGTAATACTTTCAAGATGGACAAAACTAAGCCCCTCCATTTGGAGAGTGTCCAAATGTGGGAACTGGGAAAACAATGTGTTAAGTGCAGGGTTTTCTTTATTTTGGAGTGGAGCAGTGCATCGAGATGAGCGGATTCAGATTCGATGAGGAGAGAGTTTGAAGCGCCATAGAGGAAGGCTGGTGTAATCAACTGGTGCCAGCAGCCCAGCTTCTGGATCGGCTTGAGAGGTGCTTTTGCTATCAGATGAAGCAGGTCTGTCACCTTGGCAGACTCGACCTTGGATTCTTATTAAAAAGTTATGTCTCGATATTTTATGAGATCATTTGGTTTCTTGCTGCTCACAGAGGAGTCAGCGATATGTATTTCAGGGATCATAAACGAAGTCCTTTGATAAACGATTGAGCCTCCAACCAAAATATTGCGATTTCTCAGTACTGAGGGGTAGATTGACATTACTGAGATATCTGGATGTTATATTAAGTGAAGTGCGTAAGCCCTCCAAAGAGTTCGAAATCAGAAGCAGGTCATTGGCAACTGTCACTGCCAAGAGAGAGGTGTCGGCAAGATGGACGCCAACTTTCAAGCCACTGAGTTTATCAAGGAACAGATCAATGACAGAGTTAAACAAAAATGGCGCTAAGGGGTCACCCAGCTTATTGCCAAGTTGCGAGGAGACCCGAACATTGTCAGTGAACCAGTTACACTGAAACGTGGTGCTGCAGTGCTGATATATTTCTTGAATTATAAAGGCTGTTCTGGGTAGGATTCCTCGGCCATCGAGGGCTGAAAATATTGCGTGGCGCAAAACTGAATCAAAAGCCCTCCTGATGTCGAGACTGACACCAAAGAAGGGTTGGTGTTGTTCCTTCAAGGTTTTCACGAAAGTTTGTTGAAGTAGAGTGGTCTGCAGAGAAACCAGGCTGGGATGGACTGAACTGATTCGTTGTTTACAAGCGAGTAAGCATAAGTTGGAAAACAACTTATACAAGGCAGGAGAGATAGAAATGGAACAGAAATCGCCTGCATTTATAGGATGCAGATACATGGGAATAAATAGTGGTCTAGACTGCTTGACCTCCTGTGGGATAGAAGCAAAGGCCAATCAGTTATTTACTATCATTTGAAGTACTGATATTGGTACTTTATCCAACTCTTTTACAGTCACCCCTTTGGGGCCTGGAGCTGTTTTTGAGAATAACGACTTGAAGGCATACAGAACTTCGGTTTCTGAGAACAGGGATTCATTGACATCCAGCTGGACTTTAAATTTCAAAGAAGCTCTGAGGAGTACCGATTCTTCACCGAAGGTGGGATTGTATGTAGCATGGAGATCTACCACTGCACTGCAAACCTTGCGCCCGGTGGCACCGTGCCCTGGTGCATACCATTTCGTTTCCTCCATTTCATTTGGGTATTTTTTTTTTATCTTTCACACCCGCAAAGTCGACCCTAACGTTACTATCTTCTTTTTTTCCCGTTTCGCACCTACAGTTGATCGCGTTACAATCATGGGCACGCATTACATTCAGAATTAATACTGTAATTTGTTATGCACAGTATCGTGTGTAGAACTCCAGAATACTAAAACCAGAAAAGCTGTGCACTAGGCCATCATGCACTCTGGTTTCTCTACTGCAAGTGCAGACAAGGTTCCGCAGAGTTCATGTTTGGCTATGGAACTTGTGGGCCAAGTCTACAGAAAGAAAGATGATGCCATAAATACCTTTTGGCTCAGGTGGAGGTTCCAGCCCCAGCCGAATCTTCTCCTGCTTTTCCTTCCACGCTTCACGGCGATTCTGACGACGAAGTTTCTTACGCTCCTTCTGCGTCAGGAAAACTGGCAGCGGAGGCGGACCCCGGGGTGGCAGGGTGGGTGCCTTCATCTGGATCGGGTGCTCCACCAGGTTGGTGACACCTTCGAGCAGGTTCTCGAGCGGTGCCCCACCTGCCACTACGGCCTCAATGACATTGTCATAGCTCTCGCCCTTGATGATAAATGTGTCCCACCATTCCACATCGGGGATCTCTTCCTTGCCCTCTTTGGCACGCGCCGCAGGCACCATCAGCGCAATCTTGGTGGCCGAGGATATGCCCGTGCGTTTTGCCGCCTGGGCAATCTCCTGCTGTAGCCGCTCCAGCTTGGCTCGTGTCCGCAGTCGCTGGGCCAGCTGCTCGTACTTGCCCTTCTCATGAAAACGGAAGCCTCGGCGTCCACGCTGCACTGGCTTGGCCCCGACCCGCTGGTCGAAAAAGTTCTGCTCCGCAACATCCTCACCGAGTTTCTCCTGATGGATCTTGAACTGCTCTCGCTTTTGAGCCCGGATGTTTGCCTGCGCCACGGGATGTGCTGCTGTGATTGTCAAGGTACTTGCGATGCGGCACCAAGGGTACGCCTACTTTATACTGGTCGTATTCTGCAACCAGATTAACAGACGCAGCGTCCAATGTGCCACAAACCAAGGACTGAATTGGGTTGGAGATGTCCGATGAAGATGGGCATGGTACAGCTGCTGCTGTTAATTCTTAGTCCCAGCCATTTAAAAGTCCACCAGTGGGGATTTTCAAACCCATTCCAGGCTAGCTAAGGCCATCTAGGCATGAGGATTTACATTCTTTCTCATACTTTCTTCAAAGCAATTTTTTCACTTCTTATAATAATACAGTCAGCAACAAAAAGCAAATAAATATGCTAAGCTAGAAGCAACGCACCACTACACATAGAAGACGGTTCTCAAGATTATGCAGATTCTAGCAGCAGGGCTGGGCACAGTCTTACCTTGAGTGTAGGTGTGTGGTGGGCTAGCTGCACTTCCCTGCCCGTCGAATCCACTGTGCGGCCTTCAGCATTGAGAATGAGGGGTGTAGGTCGCCTGCGTAAATATCCGTCTTGTACATATTACATTAAAACGAGTAACCAACTATAATTAGTACTGATATAAAATGTAAATGCTTTTAGTGACCAATTACAACCAATGAAAAGTAACTGAACAATTACAACGAAGCAACAAATTACTATTACATCAGTTTTCATCCATCTTTCAATCATCATTATCAGCTTGACTACACCCCCTGCAGGACGAAGACCTTTCCTATATGTCTCTAATTAAGCCTGTCCTGTGCCAGCTGCGGACACCCTATCCCCAAAGTGAATAGCATAGGCAAGATGCGTCTCCCTGCCTGACACCTCTGCTTATTGAAATTTTACAGCCAAGTTTATGGAAGACTATGGTGGCTGTTGTAGATTCATATTACATGCCCTGCCCAAGCCTATTTATTCTTCTTAATTTCTATTAGGACGCCATTAACCCACGTTTGTTCCCTGAACAAGTCTGCCCTCTTCCTGTCTCTTAACATTACTAGCCATCAATGGCTGAAAAAAAAAAAAAAAATGGATTACCGAGAATGGTGCACCTTAAAAGAGTAATCAAAGCAGTAAAAAATTCGAAGGTAATGTCATTTGTTACAAGTAATCAACTAATTGTAACACGCTACATACAAGTCTAGTATGCATGAATGCGACACCGACAGAGTTACCTGCCCACATAAGCTCAGTAAGCTAAGCTCTAATTAGGTTTGGTTTGGTTTATGAGGTTTTACGTCCAAAAGCGACTAAGGCTATGAGAGACGCCGTAGTGGAGGGCTCCGGAAATTTCGGCCACCTGGGGTTCTTTAACGTGCACTGACATCGCATAGTACACGGGCCTCTAGAATTTCTCCTCCAAAGAAATTCAACCGCTGCGACCGGGATCGAACCCGCGTCTTTCGGATCAGCAGCCGAGCACCATAACCACTGAGCCACCGCGGCGGCTAAGCTCTAATTAATCCCACTGACAGTATGCAGGACCAGTTTTGTTGATAGCGAAGTGTCCCTTCAAAGGACTCCTGACTAACCGAGCAGACTTCTTTAGTGCACAACTTCAGATGATCTCCTGAACCAAATGCAGTGCAAGTAGGCAAATGACAGCATTCTGTCAACTTGCGCCTGTAAACCGAGGTGAGAGTGGACTAACTTCCGAAATGTTATTCTACACAATTACACTAACTTATATTACCTCTGCACTCACAGGGCATCAATAACATAAGCATCAAATCAAGCAATATTAATACCTTATTGCATTTTCCAGGAATGTTATAAACTTGCTTGATCCATACAGCTTGCAAGCCAAGCAATTGCTACAGGGCAAGAATTATCTGTCTGTAACCCATGCATATATTCTTGGATCTGTAACACTGATTCTGTCTGCTGCTAGTTCAGGAAGCACTGTTATGTTAATACTGTGCCTAGAGATACTCTGCCCACTGGGAGAACTAAGTTCACGGTACAAGGTGCGGTGTGGGGATTGTGGAGACCCATACATACCTGTTAGTGAATTGCAATGGACAGGTGCCATCAAAATTAGTGCTGCAAAGTATATCCCGGAAAGAGCTTATTTCCTTGTCCATGACTGGGCAAGACTGGTGCTCACAACTGCCACAGACTGTCAAACACAGCGTGGTGGCATTGTATTGCTATGGTGTTGCTGCATTTTTAACACGCGCTCACTGAATGCACACAATGCAGTTTTCACACCACACCTTACGGCTGAACCGAAATCTTATCTGACTTGCAGCACAGCTCGAACTCAAACGTGACATCACGAGTCAGAACCACAACGGCTTGCTACACGGGTATGCACCGTTTCAAACAAGGTAGCAAGCCGTTCTCACAGTGTGATGGAGTCTTACGTGGCAACAGCGGCCGGGGTCGCAGCCGGCTGCTGAAGGAAACCAGGCCGACTTCCCAGTTTGGCCTGAATTTGGGCTGTCAGCTCGGCGATGCGGTTACGACTGTCTGCGACAGCCGCAGCAACCGGAACCACAGGTGTCGGAACGCTGCCCCCGAGAGCCTTTTTTCGCTCTTCGATCATGCGCTGCGCATTGGCCATCATTTCGCGGATCTGCAGGGTGGTTAGCTGGCCAGGACTCGGCTGGCCCATTGCAGGCGGCATTTCTGAGAAACGGGACTTGCGTGGCCCGTCGTCGTCCTGCGCTTGGCGCTGCTTCGTGCGAAGCTGTTCCACGGCGCCGGTCAGCAACTGTTCGGCCAGTGACGCCGCCTTAGAGTCGTCTAGTAACGATGACAGCTTTCCTGCGAAATATCAGCGTTAGGCCCCCCAGGACTTTGGAAACGAGGTGCGAAGAATTTGACTTACTTGCCGTCTCAGCGCGGTCAAAGCCGCTTGACAGGCAGCTTACAGCAGCCGTCACTAGTGTCGGCTCTTCGAAGCCGAGGAACTTTTGCACCGTCCGGTCGACCCATGGCCTTAGCTCTTCGGCTTCCTTACGGGTCAGAGTCACGTCAGCCATGTTTTTGCTGAATTTCAGACGCTGCCATACACTCAGACACGGCACTCAAAGTAAAAGGTCCGCGCTCGACGCATATCAGAGTGCTTACAAGAACAACAAACGCTCGAACGTAAATGAAACGCAACGAAACAACACTTCTTTTTGAACAAGCATGTAGAAGCGTCTTGTCTTGACTCGCCGTGACTCGCTTGTGGATTTTAATACCTCTACAGACTGTTTTCGTCGTAGAATGCTTCTTTCAGACAAATTAGGGAATTGTTTGTCGGCAGAATTGTTTTATGCGACATGTTTTTGGAGTACTTGCCTAAATCGTTAAAACAGTCAAATATTCGTGAAAGTCATGAGAGCGCAAAACGGGGACACGGACGAGGAAGGGAACAGGACGAGCGCTGCACTTTCAACAGGATTTATTCAGGGAAAAACGTTTAAATAGCCTTTGCTCTTATCCATGCTCTTGATCGCAGACAATCGCCTCACAGATACGCATCAAGAAACAGCATTTCACTGTGGCGAAGAACAACTGACGTGTCACTAATACAACTATCACCTCGCTTCTTGATATAGAAGGCTTCCACAAGCTCACGTTCAGTCCTATCTCGGCTTTTCAATAGCACTTTGCAATCATATAGTCGAGGCTTGCAGGCTACACGCTTCTCTTTCGAGCAGGCTTGGCAGTGGTCTGGAAGATGTCCTCTCTTGTTCAAAGAATTCTTGTGTTCAAGCAGGCGCTCATTAAGACAACGGCCGGTTTGTCCAACGTACACCTTGCCGCATGTAAGCGGGAACTCATAGACTACTGCTTTCTTGCAGCCAACATGTGGCATTCGGTGTCTGATGGTGCACTCTTGTACTTTTGTTCTTCCAATCCGTGAACACATTCCGGCGAGTTTTCGCGGCGCTGAAAATACCACATCGACGCCATACTTATTGGCCACCTTCTTCAGGTTATGAGAAGTGTGGTGTACGTACGGTACAACTTCCGGCTTTGCCTGCTTTCTTTCTTGAGGTCGGTTGTTTTCCTTGCTGCCCTTCAGCTTCTTCAGCAAGGTCTGCGCCACGGAGAGAACCAGGGAAGCCGGGAAGCCTGCTTTCTGCAGCCTGGACACCTGGGAAGCATAGCTTGAGTGCATGGCATGGTGGCAAGACTTCTTTAGTGCGGAAGCTAAGCACTGGGTAGCGATAGCCCTCTTAACGGTCTTAGAATGGTTCGAATGGAAAGGCAACAAATCTTTCTTTGCGCGTGGACAGTACTGCCAGCAGACGTGTGAAGGGTGGAAGGTTAGGGTGAGATCTAAAAACTGTAATTTGTTATTACTGCTAGGCAGTTCGTGTGTGAAGGTGAGACCCATGCTATTCCGACCAAACGTACCTAAAACATCAGCTACTGCTTCGTCAAAAGTAAAATCGTTATCTGCCAAAAGGACCAGGTAATCGTCTACATATCTAAAAACGTGGACTATACAATCCGTGTCAAGTTCTTCACTCAAGGAGCGGTCAATCTCAGATAAAAACATATTACAGAGTACCGGGGCGACACACGAGCCAATACAAATGCCCCTTTTTTTGTAGATACGTTTGGTCATTAAAGTCAATAAAAGTGGCCTTGAGATAAAACTCAAGTAAAGACAAAAAATTGTCCATCGTCCTGTTCCCTTCCTCGTCCGTGTCCCCGTTTTGCGCTCTCATGACTTTCACGAATATGCACCAACAAGCCCAGTTTCAAGTACTTCTTAGTCAAATATTCGCATCGTATGCGGCGACAACGAAACAAAACACGCCGTTATCTCAGCGATGACACCGGTGGCGCCATCTTGTTTGTCGGCCATAGATATTTGGCAAGGGAGATCTTAAATGGCTGATTTGGATAAATTATTTATCAAAAGGCACGGTTATTGCAACTGCGCTCGGATAGCTGGGGTACAGTGAACTAGGAGAAGACGGAGGAGAGCTGTGAACGAAGGATGATAACGGCCATAGTGGATGGCTCCGAATTAATTTCGCCTACCTAGGGTACACGAAGCTGCATTTCGCTGCCATCAAAACGCGGTTGCCGAGGCCGGGATTTGATCCCGCATCCTAGAGCTCAGCAGCCCAACGACGTAACCACTGACTAAGCTACCGCGTTCTAAGGAAAAGTCGGTCCTTGTCCGGAGTTATGAGTAGAGGAAAGCAGCGGTAGCTCGCAGGGGTTAGAGCGTTCGGCTACTAAGCAGGAGTACCCGGATTCGAACCCGGCGGCGGCGGCCGCGTCTCGATGGAGGCGAAACGCAGAAGGCTCTCAAGTGCTGTGCGATGTCAGTGCACTCTGAAGATCCCTAGATGGTCGAAATTATCCGGAGGCCTCCACGACGGCAACTCTTTCTCTTTTCTTTCACTTCCACCTTCCTTCCTTTCCTCACGGCGCGGTTGCGGTTTCCGCCAAGTAGTGAGACAGTGACTGCGTCTTTATTTCCTAATAACCAATCTTCTTTTCTTTTGAACAGGTGCAGCTGGCCTTCGGCATCCTCAGCATTCACCTGGTCCTCCCACTGTGACTGTGAAGGGGAAGGATTCGAGGATACTGCCGGGTGGCCTTAGCAGGTTCAGGTAGTGTGGTATAGCGTGGCGCGTTCGCCACGTGAAGGACAGTTGGATCGGGGATGAGGTGGAAAGAGATCAAGCGAGTGCTCGAGCCTCAGCGTGAGCGCGCTGACTGCCGGCTAGGTCGGAATGCCCAGGGGTCCAGACCACAGTCAATGGTGGGGTGGGTGGGTTCAAGATGATGTTAATGCTCTTCTTAAAATACTGTCTGCGAGCTGGCTCTCGGTTAAGATGGCCATGATGTCGGGGTGGATGGCTGTGATGGAGGCACTCCCGCCTCTTCCGCCTCCATCGGCTACTTGGTCTGCATATGGTGGCCGCCACGACGGTCTTCCGGTTCTGGTCAACAGTGCAGAAGGCATGATCTTTGCTCGTATTGTGCGGTACCTCTACGTCGTAAACGGTTCAGCATGGCACATTGTTTGGCTAGAGCCTTGACCATCGCAATATGTGCCTGTCGTGGTATAGTTTTTTGGGGTTCATGCAGTTTTATGTATGGGTTGCATGTCGATATTGTTTGCTGTGTCGGCGTGATGGTCTCTCAGTATTGTAGTAATGAAGTTTCACGTACCCTGAGCTTTGCAGCAGACAGTATCCGGGTGCGGAAAGTCTCAGCCGGTGTTGCTGGCCGACTAGGTGGGTTTCTGCTCCTAGCGTGATGCCCTCCTAGGAGCGTGTGGGCTTTCTCCTTGAGCATTGCCGTCAGGCTCAGGTACGGGACCTGCATATTTGATCAAGCTAATTGCCAGCGATTGCACCAGCCGGAGTGCGCCTTCTTTGAGGCTACGCAAGCGGTTGGTTATCCTGCGCGTCATCCGCATGACCAGTTGACGGTGTTGCTGAGATGGTTGATGGTGGCTGTGGCTCTACCGTTCCCCTGGATGCTGTGCCCGATGATCAAGACTATGTCGTGCTTGGGGCCAACTTGCACTTCGATGTAGACGTCCAGCTCGGACTTCGGCGTACAGGCCCTCTTATTTGACGTAGTCATCTACGACATCAGCGGTTTCTTGCAGCGCGTCCTGCTTTTTCCAACCCAGCCAGTGGTTGTCCAGACGGCGATATCGTGCGCATGCCCGATGAAGCGGACGGTCGGAACCGCGTCTGGTAGTTAGGGTGGTTGAAAATTGTTTTTTAAGGAAAAGAAATGGCGTAGTATCTGTCTCATATCTCGGCGGACACCTGAACCGCGCCGTAAGGGAAGGGAGGAAGGTAGGAGTGAAAGAAGAGAGAAAGAGGTGCCGTAGTGGAGGTCTCTGGAATAGTTTCGACCACCTGGGGATCTTTAACGTGCACTGACATCGCACAGCACACGGGTGCCTTTTGCGGTTCGCCTCCATCGAAATGCGGCCGCCGCGACCGGATGCCCTCACAGCGATAGTGAACAGTGTGGGCGTCAGCACCGAGCCTTGCGGTGTGCCCCTAATAGAGAAGGTGTAGCTGTCGCTCGGAGTGCTGCTCAAGCCGATAGTGACAGTTCGGTCGCTGACGTTGAAGGTCTCTTTGCAGCGGTAGCAGAGGGGCTTCGGAAAATCAGGCCTTGACCGACCTGGTCAAACACGCCTTTCATGTATAGCGCAAATGTCACCCAACTGCACACACTTTAGGCGTGCCGTTCCCAGACACCCTTAGAGCGTGTAAGGTAGCGGTCTATGACTCAAAGGAGATGCCCTCAACTCAGCGTGGCAAGCTCGGCGGAGACCAGCTACCAAGTGACAAGGGGTTTTTGGTCGTTTGGAGCCCAGCTTTCGCCGGTTGCAAGCCAGGGAATGGTTCGGAGCCAAAGGTTCACAAACAAAAACAGTTTTTGCAGCAATGAGACGATACAGAGGATTTCACAACAAACACATACAAAGTGATTAACAAAATAATGCAACTCGTGCAAAGCTACACTCTAGAGAGAATACAGCACAGAAGGGATTTGCATCTAAAGTGCACTAACACAAGAGAGAGGCAAACAAAGAAAACACAATTTGTTCACCACGGGCACTGCGACAGTCAGACGACCAGAGGTTCACGACGATGTCGTCCCGAAGATTGGCGCGCACTACCTAGTCGATCCGTGGCTGGGCGAGTGGTACGTGGTCCCGGGAGTCGAGCGGGCGCGCTTCGATGAAGCGTAAACGACGGCTATGGCTAAACTGACAGCGGTCAACGCCCTTCTTATATAGGCTTGGTCCGCGCCTGTTTGTTCTACGCGCCAAAGTAGGCGCACACATACACCCAGTATCGGCCGCGCAATCTCCTTTTCCTTCTCGCGCCGGCCGCGCGTCCTAATTGGTCAAAAGCCGGGAGTCGCTTCGTGGAGCTTCCAGAAGGTTCTGTCGTGGCGCCGCCGCCGACGCGCGACTGAAGAGGTGGGGGGCATCTCTTAGCGCACGCAAGGCTACGCGCTCTCCGTCAACATCGCGAAGAAACTACTCGGACAGTCTAGAATAATCGACGGAAATCCCCTCCCCCCCGCCGCGTCGGTCGAGCGGTGGTGGAGGGGGCAGCCACTCACACAAGGCCAGTCACTCACCGGATTTTCCTTCTCCGCCGTTTTACGACCCGCGCTGCCGAGATGCGTCCACGCGGCGCTGTTTTTGTTTATTTGTTTCAAAAATGCGCCGAATTTTGGGAGAGCAAGGATGGCTTGAACGGTGCTCAGCGGGATGACGTGGTCAAGGATATCATTCATCAGGACGAACTGGTGGGCTAGTTGGTTACATATCTCAAAAATTTTAACGAGCGCACGAGAATGAAACAAGGACTGAAAGAAGACACACACCACAAAGCGCCGTCTCCTTCGTGGCGGTGGCCTCGTGCAAAGCAAGGTCACTCGGATTCTGCATTCGGCACAAAGTACTTCCTCCTGATGTGCTAGCGCTGTTCGCCGGCTTCCTTCCGTCAAAAAACCATGGAACTAGGATATGTAAAATCCTGCGCGCGGAATGGCAGCGGCAAGCCCGCCTTTACAGGGACCATCTTCGGTTCTTCGCTCGTTCCACGGTGAGCGCCATGACCTCTTCGTCACGGTGGTCTGAACTTTCCCGTGAAAAACGGCGCTTTGTGGTGTGTGTCTTCTTTCAGTCCTTGTTTCATTCTCGTGCGCTCGTTAAAATTTTTGAGATCATTCATCAGTTGGGGAAACACGTCCAGCATGCTTAGGTGGCGTCGAACGCCGGTCGGGGAAGGCGTTAGTCTCTTCCAGGGACGGGTGCAGGCGATTGAGATTTGCGTGCTCGAAAAGCTTGCCGATAACAGCATCTCGAGGCTTAGTAGTTTGCCTACAGCTTAGGTATTGAGGTGATGTCGGCGTGTTTCCAATCTTCGTGGATGGCGTCGCGTAACCAGTGGCCTTACAGAAACCCCGCCAAAACCTCGATGAATGGAGTGTGGAGGTTGCGGAGCATGCGATTTTTAACACGATTGTGGCCGGGGATGGTGGTGTTATTCACAGCATGGATGGCTTTGGCCATCCCGGTGACTGAGATAGGCCTGTCCAGCAACTCCATTGGTAGCCTCATGTACTTTACGCAGCATGGTGGCGCGTTAGATCGAGACTGCATGGTAGGTCCTGCGGAGGTGGGCTACCAGCTCTTGATCAGTGCCCTCGATCCACAGCATTACAGTCGTTGGCCTGTTGTTGTTTGACCCTTTTTGCTGGTGGTGGGGTCAAACAGGAGGCGAAGCAGCAGTTAAATTATGATCATGCCCACTGCGCCTTGCAATCGGTTTCAGGTCTGCGGCCAGTTGTTGCGGGCGGGGTATTCGGCGTATCGCTGGGCTACGGCCGTGAGCTTTGTAATGCGCAGTCGCAGCTTCCTTTTGGAGCGGCTTCGCTGGCATGTTTTCTGGCTGTAGTTTGCGGAGAGCGAGCGTCTTTGGCTCGCGGAGTGTGCTCTGCTGGTGGATATCAAGCGGGATTGTTGACGCTGCGGCTGATGTCGACCTTCCGGCCCAACAGGTCATGGTCCGGCGTGCCCGAGCCAGTGGCGGTCCCAGAGATTGGTTTTAGGGGAGGCGGACGATCTTCCCTAGACAAAAAAAAATAGAAACAATGATATTTAGATTTACATCTTATTTGTGAAATAATTTTTGTGAGTTTTTTTATGAAAAATAAATGGCGAACGATGTCACGTTGTAGTGACGGCAGTCCAGCGGTCAGTAATACAGCAACAAGGCCTGCAAATGAAGCTGTTTATTTGGGCTGACTTGCGCCCGCAAAAGAACTGAATCACTCGGCGGCGGCGTAAGCAACAAACGTGCTCGTCAGTCGTCGAACTACGAATGCCCGCCGCTCGCGGCATCGCTCAATTTAAAGCCAGCAAGGAAACTTCGAGATAATCGGTCAGCAATATAGAAAAACGTAGATGCAGCTCTTCATGGCTGTGATCAATCAAGATTAGTCCGGTCGCTTCTCGAGTCACAAACAAAAACGATAACACCCCTTTTGCAGCCTTGAGCGCGAACTAACGGACATACTACAATGATACGTGGCAATATAGATGTGATACCATAGCTCATGCTTTGAATGGTAACGCTTATGTGAACAATATTTATTTTGATGCCTGGGGAAAACAGGTCGTCGGATGAGATATCCCTCCACGGTGTGTCCAGCAAGGTGAAAGCACCTGCCCAAGCCTTTTACAAGCGCGGTTGCGGCCTTCATTACTAAGTTCCGGGAAGGGGCTCTGTTCCTCCTTGGCCCCCTCCGACAAAGCGGCGCCTTGTGAAGCCAACGAAAGGGATGATCCATACGCTGGGGTCTGTCTCTCACATGGTGGGATAGGTGGTAGTGGTTTATTTTAAATAAAAAATAAAAAAAAACGAAGGAACAGGACGTTGCCAGCTGCGGCAATTGCCATCTAATATCTCAAGCACGCGAGCTGCAGCCGGCGGAGGTGAAAGAGAAAAGATAAGGCTCCGTGCGCTGCAGTTTGGGGATAGGGTGCCTCGATGCGCGCGCGCTCCGTTGAGGGTGAAGACAACTGCGTCGTCTGCTACGGCGGCCGCCATTGCCATGTCCACTTCAAAGGCGCGGGGCGTGCTCCAACAGGCTTTGTGCACTTCCTGCTACAAAAGCGCGCTTGTCTTCGCGACCAAAAGAAAACACAACTGCGTTTCGCGCCTTTTCTAATGAAGTGGCAACAGAATAGGCTTGTAAGGGACAACTGTCCAAATATTTTAAGATTTGGACGGTCGTTTCTCCTCGCACACGACGACTCGGGTGCTGGATTGGAAAGAGTTCATAGAGCGCACTAGGAACCTAACTGCAGGATTAAAATAAATAATAACAGCAATATCGTAAACAGGTAGATTGCATTCAATCACTCAATTGTTCAAATAATTAAGAACGCTCCAATAAGTGATAGTAGGTACCAAGAAAAGCCTATGCAGAATGCACTGAAAAAGTGAAGCTTTATTTTCGCATGGATGACTAATCGACCAAATTCACTTTTTCTCAGCTGTTATAAAATTTTTAGGAGAGTACAACTAATTTTATTTGTAACAAGCTCAGGGGCACAATTATGCCATGTGTACTATAAGCGGCTTTCCGCGCATCTCATATCGAGCAATGAATTCAGGAAGGTGGCATCACCGATGTGAGCTGCAGTCGGCAGACTGTTACGGCTGTCGCTAAACGTTTTAATGCGAGTGCAGCTCTCGCATTCCTTGGCTCGTTGTGCGAAAAGCCCGCCGTCGCCGTGGCAAGAATGCGTGCCAGGAATGCGCGGCAGGGTTCCCTCCCTGCAAATTAACCCAGGGGGGGAGTTATGACGAGTGTATTGTCACCGCGGGGGTGACAATGCACAAGTTTAAACCTGTCGGCATGGTGAAGGAAGGAGCGAGCAGACACGGGAATATTCCTGCAGCTACCGAGTGCATTAAAAGGAAAATACCCGCGGCCAAAATCAGCTGGCCTTCAGTTTTCGGAGAGCGAGGTTGCGGTGCTATGCCGTCTTCACCATCTGAAGTTCAATCACTCGCGTCCACATCATTACGCGAGACAGCAAAGTGTGGCCGTAGGCGGCAGAGCATGGTCGTCTCGCTTTGTCGCGACCTCATAATCAGCAACTTTCAGAACCTCGCAAAAATTACGTAGCCGCACTAAACATTGCAGTACCATTTCGCCGCAACCCTACATTCAGCGACAAGTAACGCTCTCGCATTTATACATCACAAGGATTGCTTAAGTGCCCCCATAATCGAAATGGACTACACTTTTCCTTTACTTTACTATGAAGGAGAATTGTTTGCGCCATTGTGAAGAGATTTCATGTTCATTGTTTCAAGTTAAAATGCAGTCAGTGAGTCAGAACAGCAGGCGCACCAAAAACAGGCCTCAAACTTTTTTCAGCGAGAAAGTCTCATTCGAAGGAAAATACTCGAACAACGCCCTTTTTTTTTCTTTTTTGCAGTCCATCTCGTCGAGTGAATGCGGGCATTTTTGTTTTCTTAGAAGGTGCGGAACTTTCCGGGCAGTGATACTTGTTCTGTGAGCAATCTAATTTGCTCCCAAATTCGCCACACAATCCCTGTGCACCCAGTTGCTAATCCCCAGCGGCACTTAATTTCAGAGCGATAATATTTACATTCGGAGTGTCTAGCGTTCCGTCCAGACGGAACATTTGCTGCTGCTGCAGTTCCGTCCAGACGGAATATTTACTGCAGCTAGAGTTGCGTCCATACAATTGAGAATTTTAGTTTCACGTACGTAGAAGCTTCACGTAAGTACAGCGCTTACGGGTCACCAGTGCGCATGCGCAGAACGTGAAGTGTCTGCGTGGGTTGCACGGACGTATACGTGAGATTCGGATCCTTGCGTTGCGGTCTTCACGTTGCTTGCGTACGTGTCGTTGGCAAGATGGCGGCGCACTGCCCGCCCGCTTCACAACGATAACAGCTTCGTCGCTAATCCCTGGACGTGGTATTGTGCTGTAAACTGCTGTATTTGCCTTCAGTTGGTCCATTCTTGCTCTCGCGTGAAGTTTTAGATGAGAACTAGCTTTTGTTTTCGAGATAGAAATCCGTTTCAGCAGCTCCTAAGCCTGACGGAGAAGCGTTTGTGGTCGTCACAGCAACGAGTGTGCCGAAGGTCTCGCGAGACCACGCGAAGCTCAAAACCTCGCGGGATATCGCGAGACCCTCGTCACAGTCAGCGGGAAAATCAAAAGGGTGCACGTTAGGGCTCCATACGCACACGTCGTCAACATGAGTGGGACACCAGCGCGCCTTCGCTTCTCTAAAAGCGATGATTTAAAATGCTACGGGACGTGAAGGAATGCAATTCCTTTGAAGATAACACGAACATAAAGTTCGGTGGAATGAAATCGCTCAACGTTTGCGAGAAGAAAGGGGCAAAGTATTTACCGCCTGCACTGTTGGTATAATACAAGGAGGGTATGATAGCTCTATGGTGGCTTGGCCTGGCTCCGCTCCAAGCAGCTCGACTAAACAAAATTAGTTTTTTTTTATCTGTACTAGATAGCGCGGCACAACATGCTAGCGCATTTTTTAGGTTCTATGGGAGATCTACAAGGTTCTAGAGCACTGTAGTGTAGCTAAAACTGTACGAAGCGACACGAGCGCACGCTACGTAGACTGCTCACGTTTACGTGCGCGAAGGTTCGACGCACACCCGCCGCGGTGGCTCAGTGGTAAGGCGCTCGTCTACCGAGCCGGAGTACCCGGGTTCGAACCCGACCGCGATGTCAGTGCACGTTAAAGATCCCCAGGTGGTCGAAATTATTCCGGAGACCTCCACTACGGCACCTGTTTCTCTCTTTCTTCTTTCACTCCTACCTTCCTCCCTTCCCTTACGGCGCGGTTCAGGTGTCCGCCGATATATGTGAGACAGATACTGCGCCATTTCCATTCCTCAAAAAAACCACTTTACAAGGTTCGACGCACGTAGAACTAAAACTGTCTACTGTCCGTACTGTCCATACTATACAAAATGGGTGATTTCTACCCACATAAAGCATTTAGTTGCCTCTGGAATAACCAGTTGACTAAGCTGTATCCAGATGTTCTCTCTACGCACGTATACGGCACCAAAATATCTGTCCGCGTACTGCGTTTAGTTACATCCTCGAAGCTATAACTTCCGTGCATGCATGCAGGATCGGGAAAATGACACTGTTAGAAGCAGAGTGCAGGAACTCTTCGCGAAGTGATGTGAAGCCCTGTCGCTGTTTGTGCTGCAAGAGGACTTAGCGCGAAAAAGACTAAGACGTACACAAACGGTCAACTAGCATTATGCAAACGCACCTACAAACCCAAGCCAAAACTCGTTCTATTGCCTGCTTGGAAAAAAAAAATGATGCAGCAGAATATCCTGTCACACATTAGGCGGAACAGGATTGCCACTTTTTTAAACGGACATGCAAAAGTGTGCAATCAAACTGGTTTCCCAATCCCTAACGCCAGCTTTAATTCCGAATTCTTGTGGCACATAATGTTGGACGGAACTGTATGGTGTCATAACAGTTCCGTCTGGGCGGAACTTTAGCGCAAATTGTAGTTCCGTCCGGACGGAACTCTAGCGCAAGTTGTAGTTCCGTCTGGACGGAACTCTAGCCACAGCCATTTACATTCCCTGTTCAGACCTTCCACACGTTCTCTCAATAAAAATAAATTGCGTACCTCAACGGCACGCACATGCGAATCCTATGGCGTACGAAGGAAAGTTTTACTCATGCTGCAAATGCACGATGTGTTTGTCTGCTGCCACTTGTCGTGCTTGGTATTTACTGTCCAAAGCAGCCTTCTTGGGGTCCCTCGTGAACTGAAATATTCTCCATCCATTTCTGGAGTGGTTGGTGCACTGCGGCACACAACAACCCGGCATTTTTCGATGTGCGCCCGGTCAGCACCAAGAGAAAAGGCGACAAAGCGAACGCACGTGTTACGGCCGCCGCGCCGCCGCGAGAAAGGGCATGAAAATGGCCGCCGATGGACTGTCACGGCCGGCGAGGCGGCACTCGCCCTCCCAAAGGGTGACTCCACCCTAGAGGGGGCGCGCGCGCATCGAGGCACCCTAGCGGAGCGCTCCGTCCCTACCGACCGGGCTGTCCTGCAATAATAAAACATTACGATCCTAACACGGATGGGCGATGCCCACACTGTGGGGAGACCTGTGATATCTTCCACATGGTGTGGGCATGTACTCAAAATCTTCACCTCCCCCCTTCCCCTACCCCTTCCAGAGAGGCATGGGAGACTGCCATCCTCAACTGCTCCTCGCTTGAGTCCCAAAGGTCTCTGGTGAAACGGGCGAGAGACGGGGCCTCGTCGTGCGGTGTCCCGGACTAGGGCATTTGACTAGGGACGCCGACCATGTAGCGGGGCCACTCTGTGGCTCCCGAACTCTTTTTCCCAAAATAAAAGTTTTCACCACCTACGCGACGAGGCGAAACGCGTTTTATTGCTAACGCAATAAAACTCACGTTTTTCTCAGTTCCTGTTTGAGTGAATATGGCTACTTTGGAAAAAACAAAAGAAAATTAACTCGCCACATGTCGTTAGAATAAATGCAATGTTGAAGTCTGATGAAAAGGAACGCGTTTTACTCGTCAGTGGGAGACTTAACTGTGCGCAGTTAAATGAACGGAGTCGTGCGAGGAGAGGCAAGACTGCAGAGCGCCGAAGACTGCAGTGCGGATGACGATGTTGAATTTCACACGCATGACCTACACCTTCACCTTACTCCCCAGACAAAGCGCACTGGAGCGTCGGCGCAAATACGCAAGGCAGTAAAAAGCAAGAAATGAAACCCCGCAAGCCAGTAAAACTGAACTGAAAATTGGCTTTTGAGGAAAGGAAATGGCGCAGTAATTGCCTCACATATCTCGGTGAACACCTGAACCGCGCCGTAAGGGAAGGGAGGAAGGTGGGTGTGAAAGACGAGAGAGGGAAAGAGGTGCCATAGTGGAGGTTTCTGAGAATCTTTAACTTGCACTGACATCGCACAACATAAGTAGTAGTAGTAAGTGGTTTTAATGTACATGATAAATGGAAGGAAAAAGATTGTTGCTAGCCCCGGCATGTGCCATCGCTGCTGGAAGCGCCTGAGCTGGGGCAGCGAAAATAAAGGATAGTAGGCAGTGTGTAGAAGTGAAATGAAAGAGGTGAAGGGTTAGTAGAAAGGACAAGGGGAGAGGTACACTGGAAATAAATCTATTGCATATTAACGTAATAACATATATACAGGTTGCACGCGCGTGAAGGTCTTGCAGAGCACGGTACTAACACACGCGCACGACACAAGGCACATGACAGCTGGAATGGGGCGTACAGCTGTTACACGCCATAAGGCCGCATTTTGCGTTTCACCTGCACTGAAACGCGGCCTCCGGGGCAAGCTTACACAACGCGGTAAGTGTACAGCAAAAAGAGTAAACCGCTCATCCTCTATCCACGCTATCCACCCATAAGGGTCTGAAATGCTCTTGTGTAGCAGCCGCCGGTAAAGGAAAGCGTCGCCTCGTCGGAAACAAGAACTGGCCGCCCTATGCAGCTTGGATACTCGCTAAGCCGCTGCGCACGAGTCGTCGAAGAGACGCCAACCCAGCCACCGCTTCTGCTGTGAGCGCAAGGATCGGGCGCGAAGGGAAGTGGAACCGTGCCGTTGCGTCACGTATTCACAGTCGGCCCAGCGCGAGCTTTGTTTTCCTCTTCTTCATCTCGCTGCGACTGAAGGAGTTGCACCAAGGAGGGCGCCACACTGAGTTCTGCACCCCTACGCTGCTGATCGCCACATGGCTCGTAACCTGCACCAGCTATTCCAGAATAAGATGGCACCCATCTTCAAGAGACCTGTCCAGCTTGTGACGACGTTCGGCCGTCGCCACATGAGCTGCTTCGCAGCGGCCATCGCGAGGGCCGACGCCTTGCTTGGACGCACAGGGGATGCCGTTGTGGAGGACCTGCTGGCTACGTTTGGATCAGCAGGCGTCGATAGGCGCACGCTGGAGATGGCCGTACGCAGTTCGCCGACAAACAGGTAGCACGTGCACTAGCATTCTGTGGCGGCACATTTAGCTAAGTGTGCTCCGCAGGAGAGGCCTCGCCTAAGCGAGCGCCACATTCAATGATGCCGTTTTTGCAGCGTCGCCATGTTAATTGTGAAAAGATCGCTTCGCTCGCATTATATTCAATTCAATTCAATTTTATTTCCCAGAAGGTTCTGGTCGGCTGCCTGGGCTAAAAGCTGTTCGTAAACAGCTTGACGAGGCCCAGCCAGCCGTTACAAGGCATAACAGCACACATTAAAAGAATATTCATATGCATCGAGAATCTAACAGTTGATACATGTATAAAACGAAACACAAGAGTATCATGGATTCAAGTAAATGCAGTGAACATATAGTTATATTAAAAGGACACCAAAAATATCAATTCAGGCAAGTATCACTAACTGCAATGAAATATGCATACAATCAACTCAATAAATGACAGCAAATCTTGCATACTTTATTAACGCTTTAAACGAGAAATTTGTAAAACAAACTGAGGAAAATTTGAAAGAAATTTCCAGCTAAGAGAAAAAATATCAGATTACATCATTGCAAGATAATGACATAGTGTAGCTTTGGTAGATTTATTCGTGTCTTTGTATTTGTTGAGAATTGTGGGAAGATTGTATTCTAGTGACTGCAGCCTGTAGTCTGTTGGAAAAAAGGGTACTAGCCATTTGTCTGTGTTGCGTGTGTTTACTGGATTGCTATTTTCTTTTAGCAGTGTGGTACCTTCTACCATTGATCTGAAGCTGGAAGGGAAATAATATGACAACAGAATTCGCAATTCGTACATATTTTGAATCCTTACAACATTATGTGCCTGGAGAGCTTGTCGAGTATGAGCTAAGTAATCAAGATTCGCAATATGACAAATGGCTTTCTTTTGGAGCAGTGAAATTTTCTCTATGTTTGTTTTAGTAGCTGTGAGACAAACTAAGGAACAGTAACTGATGCGTGAGGCAAATAGCGCATTATATATCTGAAGTATTATTTATTTATTTATTTATTTATTTATTCGATACTGTCAATCCCATCAGGGATCGTAACAGGGAGGGCATTCAAAGTACAGAGGCACACAAAAAAATAGCAATGGTAATTAATCAAAGTACATAAAAAATATAACACGAGATTATACATTAGAAGATACGAATAACAAATAAACCAGAGTGAGGAGCATGTGACATGATTTTGGCGGACAATAATACCACAAGTGAAAACACAAACGGAAGGAATAACTTGGTAATGACATATATGAACTCAATAAATACTAAGATATAAGTAGTTGATTTTCCACACGTGTGCTAAAGGAATTCAATGATGGACTACTAACAATGGATGTGTTCAAGGTGTTCCATTCGCGTATAGCACGAGGGAAGTATGAATATTTGAAAGTGTCAGTACGGAATGAAAACTCGTTTAGAGTGTGTATGTGTTTATTACGTGTTTGTCGCGTTTGTGATTGTGATATGTATCTTGAAGTGGCGACTTTTAATTGATTGTGTACGAGTTGGTACATGGTTTTAAGGCGCGCTAGTTTTGCTCTGTTTTGAAGGGTTAGTAGTCCTGCGTGTTTGATTAGTTCTGTTGGTGAGTCTGTCAACCTGTGTCTATTAAATATACATCTGACCGCCTTCCTCTGCACTGCTTCTATTTGTTTAGTGAGCTTGTTAGTGAAAGGAAACCAAACAACATTAGCATACTCTAGAATTGGTCTGACATATGTGTTATATGCAAGAAGCTTTGTTTCTGATGGTGCTAGTTTGAGGCGTCTATTAATGAAAAATAACTGTTTTAAGGCGGTTGATGTGACATTGTTAACATGAGAATCCCATCTGAGGTCAGAGGTTAGTGTTATCCCAAATATTTATATTCGGACACCGAATCAAGAGGAATATTGTTTAATGTGTACTGAAAATTTGATTTGTGTATCTTTCTGGTTACGGATAAAGCAACTGATTTTTTTTCATTAATAGTCATCTGCCATTCTTCACACCACTTGGTCACTGCTGTTAAAGCGTTATTTAAAGCTATATGGTCATTGACGCAGTTAATTTCCTGGTAAAGTACACAGTCATCAGCAAAAAGTTTAATATTGTGAGAAATACTAGTAGGTAAGTCGTTTATAAAAATTAAAAATAATACTGGGCCAAGAACACTACCTTGTGGCACGCCGGATGTAACATTAGTTGTTTCGGACTTAACATTGTTAATTTCGACGAATTGAGTACGGTCAGTCAAATAATCAACGATCCAATCTACTATAGGGCCAGCTCCAAGGGTTGCATTAAGTTTCATAATAAGTTTGGAATGCGAAACGCGGTCGAAAGCTTTCGAAAAGTCTAAGAAAATGAGATCGATTTGTTTCTGCTGATCAATAGCGAAGGATATGTCATGTGTAAGTTCGATTAGTTGTGTGACTGTAGAAACTCCTTTCCGAAAGCCGTGCTGAAAAGGTGTTAAAATTTGATTTTCCTCTAAGTAGGTTGTTATGTGCTTTAAGATAATGTGCTCTAGTAACTTGCATACAGTGCTTGTTAGTGAAATTGGTCTGAAATTTGAGGGATCTGATATGCTTCCTGTTTTGTGTATAGGTGTCACTTTAGCTAGTTTCCATTCTTTAGGAATGGTGTGCGATGACAATGACTTGTTAAAAAGTATTACTAAATATTTTGCTACCCATTCGGCATAACTACGCAAGAAAATATTAGAGATTCCATCAGGTCCTGATCCTTTCTTTGTGTCCAAGTTTAATAAGAGGTTTAACACTCCTGCTTCTGTTACAGTAAGGGGTTCTAAATTATTTCCTGAGCAAAAACTAATACGAGGCTTAATTCTGTTGTCTGTAGTGAAAATAGAAGTAAAGTAGTTATTCAGCGTGGTTGCAATATTTCTGTTTTCCTCTGGAGAAGCTTGGTTATCTTTTCGTGATTTAGGGTTCAGGTGACGCCAGAACTTTTGGGGAGCATCTTTTAAGAAACGAGTCAGCGTATTAGTAAAGTAAAATGTTTTAGCTGTTTTTATTTTGGTTTTTAAATCAGTGATGGCCGAGTTTATTTTTTCAATTCTTTTTGGTGATGGATGGCGTTTCTGCACTTTTTTCAGCCGTCGAACTTTTCGCTTGGCATGAATTACGGTTCGAGTTATCCATGGATTACGTTTGCGTATTCTCTTAGTCTTGGTAGGCACATAATTAGTAACGCAATATGACACAACGTTTTTGAATCCCTGCCACAATGTTTCTATGTCAGTATTAATGTCATCTGAGAGTTGCTGAAACGGTGTTAGTTCATGTGATAAAGCATCAAGTATGGTAGTGTCGTCAGCTCGGTTGTAGTCTGGGTACGTTATTGTAGATGGAAAACAAGGGGCACTATGATGATGCGGGACAGAACACATTACAAGTTTGTGATCAGACAGGCCATCTAAAATTTCAACCTTTGTTTCTGGACAGGAGAAGTGACTACTCAGGAAAACTAAATCTAAAACATTGGAGCTGGTTCCTTGCACACGTGTGGGTTCTGTTACAATTTGCGAGAGGTTAAAAGAAAGCATTATATCAAAAACAACATCAGCGCAAGGTGAGGTATGGTGCAGTGTATTCCAGTTAATATCAGGAAGATTGAAATCCCCTAAAAGTATTAGTCTCGCCCCCTTAACATGATGCTGCATATGAAGTATGATAGGATCAGAACAAGGACTAAGATAGACGCAACCCACAACAATTGAAGAATCAGAAAAGCAGAGTTTGCAAAAAATTGCTTCAACCCCCTCAACTTCAGGTAACGTAACGAAATGTATATCTTTTCTTATCACTAATGCCACGCCTCCGCCTCGCGTCAGCCTGTCCTTGCGTGCTATGGAGTAGTTGGGGGGAATTACTTCAAAGTCTTTGATTTCTCTTGTCAGCCAAGTTTCTGTTATAGCCATGAATTCTGGTTTTAAACCTAATAATAAAGACTCCAAGGGACCGAGCTTATTGATAATACTACGCGCATTAATGTTCACGAAAGTTATTTGGGACGTTGTGGACGGCGCGTGCGTAGAGCCCGTGTACTTGTGTCTTGGTTTTTTGCCTCGGTTAGTAAAGGTGGAACCCGATGAGCTGCAATTGGTGACACTTCACATTTTTCGTTGTCCCAAAAGTACAATTCACCGTTTATCTTTAGTTTGTCGAAAACCAGCGACACTTTTTCACCGCAATCTTTTTTTGGTTTCCCGTATTTCCATAGCTTTTTTCTGATTTCGCGGACACGAGGCGAAAAATCTTCACTTATGGTAAACTCGGTGCCCTTTAATTTGTGGCAGTTACGTAAAATGTTCGTTTTGTCCCTGAAATCTAGAAGCTTCAGTATTATAGGCCTTGTTTTGTCTTCTGCTGGTCTACCTAGTCTGTGAATGCGTTCTATTGCAACTTCTTCCAGTTTTAAGGATTCTTTAACAACTTTTTGATTCACAGCTCGCTCCAGCGAGTCGCTATTTTCTTCTTCCTCTTCAGGCATGCCATAAATTATAATATTCGATCTTCTGGAGCGGTTTTCGAGATCGTCTACTTTTAATTCCAGAGACAATACGAGCTGCTGAAGATTTGCAACATGCTCAGTACATGACGAAAGCTTGTCTTCATGTAGGGTAAGGCGTTCTAGTTTGTTGTCTATAGATGTTAACCTTTCTTCTTTTATTGTTTTTATGTCATCGGCTATCTGTCGTAGCTGTTGAGAAAGTTCTTTCATATCAGGCCCAGGATTTGTCTCAACGTCACCCGCAAGTAGTAACAATTTCAATATATGCACCACATCGCACACTGTATCAAGAAGTACCGCAGGGCACGGCAGCACAACAAGGCAACGCTCGCTGGATCTAAAACATTTCCCAAAAGGCTTTCTTACCTGCACGAGGAAGACAAGCGGGTTATCCATCTGTGCGCAAGCCCAGCTGCCGTGCCCTTTGGTCTGAAATCCTTCGTTGACGGCTTTTATAGCCCAGGAAGCTTGCAGCGCCGCTAAGCATGGCTTGAAGACCACACTGTCGCTGCCGCTAGTCGTTGGCGATGGTAGGTGACGAAATCCATCCGCAGATCGTAGGATCAGGGGCGTTGAAACGTTGTCGTTCCATAGCACATGAACAAGTTCGTACTGGAAGTGCTGACGTGGTTGTTGGCATCCCGACGGTATCACCAGCAGGCTGGCAATGATCTGCACGAGGAAGACAAGCGGGTTATCCATCTGTGCGCAAGCCCAGCTGCCGTGCCCTTTGGTCTGAAATCCTTCGTTGACGACTTTTATAGCCCAGGAAGCTTGCAGCGCCGCTAAGCATGGCTTGAAGACCACACTGTCGCTGCCGCTAGTCGTTGGCGATGGTAGGTGACGAAATCCATCCGCAGATCGTAGGATCAGGGGCGTTGAAACGTTGTCGTTCCATAGCACATGAACAAGTTCGTACTGGAAGTGCTGACGTGGTTGTTGGCATCCCGACGGTATCACCAGCAGGCTGGCAATGATCTGCACGAGGAAGACAAGCGGGTTATCCATCTGTGCGCAAGCCCAGCTGCCGTGCCCTATTTTACAAGGATTATTTTACAAGGAAGAAAAGTGCGGCAGCGACAGATTGCGCCTGTCACTGACGAGAGACTATTAGTTAACTTTTGAACGTGTGAATCCCAAGTAAGGTTAGAAGAAAATGTTACCCCAAGTATGGTGTGTTCATGACGTCAGCATCAGCCGTTTTTAGCCAGTAGGAAACTATACCGGGTGTTTCACATAAAATGTTCAGCAATTTTTTTAATACAGGCTTTTTTAGTTAGAAGAGCGCTGTTTTCGGCATAGCATTGTCAGCGGTGTAGCGCATCAGAATGCAGCTGATATGTGCCAACTAGTTTAACTATTACTGTTAGTCCCCTTATTTACTGAGAAGCGTGTAGCCCACCATAGGCAATGAAGTTTTGGGTCCGTTTAATGAATCCGTTCTGGATTCATTGCGCACGGATGGAAGTTGAAGACTACGACATGCAATGCACAGCGCGAGAAAGTGGAAGTTCAACATGGATGGTGAACCACGCATGTACCACTATGTGTATTTTGATTCACTGGGACATGAGATACTCAAAAGAGTTAGTAAAATATGCCTCTCTCACCGAGTACAAATAGATAATTCTATAATCTACATAGCGAGACATTGCTCGTTAAAACATGGTTAGAGAAAAACGGCATTTTTGTGTCTACGGCAACTGCAGCCTTTGCGATGCGCCAGAAACGATTGAGAATTGTTTCGTCAATTGAAGGTGCAATACTTTTCGGGGATATCTTGCAGCGGGCATTGAAAAAAAGGAAGTTCGACACCGCATTGTCTACGATATCTCATTGCACCAGCGGCAATTGGTTGATGAACCCTCAGACGTGTTCTTTCTAATTGGACTACATAGCCTCTGTTAAACACGCCCGATGGACCGACATTGTGTGTCTGTTCATCGAAAGGAAGTGTATGCCCAGACCGAGTTTCAACCGGAGTGGCACTCATTCTTAATGCTGTACTCTTCATCGCCTTTTTCTAGTCCTTTGCTGCTCAGGTGTGTCGTATTATGCAAGGTGTTGATATGCCATAGTTTTCCTCATGGTTTGTACACAGTTCATGTACGCTTAATTAACATTGTATCACTTTAATAAGTACTACGTTTAAAGAAGAAAAAGCGGCGATAGCATAGCGCTCTCGTGCACTGGCCAGCGAAGGTGATCTGTTCGCGCCGTCAGGGGTTCGAGACCCAGGCGCGGTGTAGTCGCGGATATGTTTATTTTATTTCTGCAGGTCTAGCTAGCTTCAGACAGACGATTTTTTTTTTAGATTGAAAGCTTTCGTGCTAGCGCACTGAATAATATATAAACTTTATTGAACTTTTCGCCCCCTGCCCGATGTTTTTCAGTACTGTGGCCATATTTTTCATGTCCGGAAGCCTAATAATTCATTCCGGGAGCTCGGAGTGTCGCGCAGCGCAAAGTAGGCCGAACATTGCTACACGTCTGTTTGACAGTTTTTATAGCGCACAGCAGGACAGTTTTTATAGCGCACAGCAGATCCAGGCTCGCGCGCCCAGAACTTTGTGAGGTGTGTATGCGGTTCACGATGGTGCCTACGCTCTCTGGTGCTGTGTTAGCCGCATCCGTTTGACCGTAAGTGACAGCGAGCAGAGCGCCTATGATGTATCACAGCCCACCGCTCGAAAGAGCCGTTGCCGCTTCTACATCTGAGGAGAGAAAAAATTGCTGAGGCTCAGCTTGGCTAAGCCTGGGGAATGCGAAGCATATTAGTGGCTATAGGCTTGGTATACATGGCTTTCCTTGGTTGAATACTTGGTCATTTTAATACAACCACTGGAAGCCTTCGTCGTGGGGGAAGGCAACGGCATGGCTACAGCGGAACGCCGACTAACCCCCAGACGCGCGTTGGGTGAGCGCCTGGATTGCCACGGAAGCCGCGTCTGCCTGCCCGGTGGAGCGAGCGTTTCACCTACACCGAGTGTGAACGCGCGTTCGAAATGCGCGGGAATGCGCGGGTGTGACGGCTAGGGGTCCCACGGCGACGGCGCGAGGTGGAGGCCGGCTCTCTCATTTATTTTATTTATTTATTTATTTAGCAATACTGTAAGCCTTTGACAGGCCTATACAGGCAGTGGGTTACAAAGGTATTCCCAATGTACAACACTTTGTAAAATATATTAACACTAGAACTTGTTATCTGAAACAGAACATCATTCCAACCAAAATCAGACGGTAGAAAAGAGCAGGAAAAAAAATAAAAAAAAAAGCTTCCGCATTATGGCACTGAGTGAAACAAAGATTCTACCTTATTGACAAAGCTAGACACAGAATCGTCGTCAACAACATCCCCCGGCAATGAATTCCAAATCTCTACGGACGACGGAAAAAAAGAAAACTTAAAAGTATTGCACCGTGTGACGTATGGCCGGATGTGCTTATGATTTTTCGTTTAGTGTGACGGTGTGGTGGCTGCAGATACTGATCTTTGTTGATGCGCAGCGACCCATGGTAAAGCATGAAAAGAAACTTCATGGCGGCAACACGACGCCTGCTCGCAAGTGTGGGAATGCCTGCTTGTGTTTTAAGAGCACTGACACTTTCAAACCGGGAGTACTTCGAGTAGATAAATCGTAGTGCTTTATTTTGCACCCTTTCCTATGAATCTGTCAGGTACTGTTGATGCGGGTTCCAGACTATGCGACCATATTCCAGAATTGGTCGCACTAGAGTTTTGTAGGCTTTAAGTTTTACTTCAGGAGGAGCCTTGCCTAATTTTCTTCGTAAAAATCCTAGTGTTTTAAACGCTTTTGCACAGGTGTTGTTAATATGTACATCCCATTTCATTGTGCGTGTAAGTGTTACCCCTAAATACTTAACAGTGTCTGTTTGGCTGAGAACGGACCCCCCTAATGTGTAGCTAAACCTTAACAACGATTTTTTATGACTTACACTTAAATACTTAGTTTTTTCTGCGTTTATTTTCATGCCCCACGTTTCGCACCAGAGAGAAATGTTATTTAATGACATATTGAGCTTCCATTGATCCTCGACTCCCCGCACGACTGTGTAAATCACACAGTCGTCAGCAAAAAGCCTGATTTTCACCCCATCGACAATACAAGAGCTAACATCATTAATATATATAAGGAATAATAAAGGTCCCAGGACGGATCCCTGCGGTACACCTGAAACTACTTCGAGGTTCTCAGATTCATTATTATTTATAACCACATATTGGGTGCGATTTGACAGATAAGCTTCTATCCATGCTATTACTTCCGAATTAATGCCAAGGAGCTTTAGTTTGTGAATTAATTTACAGTGCACAACACGGTCATAAGCCTTAGAAAAATCAATAAAAATGCTGTCAACTTGTTCTCGGGAATTGATTGCTCTCGTGAAGTCATGCGTTATTTCTAATAATTGCGTGACTGTGGACAGCCCTTTTCGGAAACCGTGTTGGGTCGGATTCAATAAGTTGTTTTCTTCCAAGTAACTCATAATTGCTTTGTTAATAATGTGCTCCATAAGCTTGCAACAACCACTTGTAAGCGATATTGGTCTGTAGTTGTCAACTACTAATTTGTTTCCGTGTTTATGAATGGGTATTATTTTCGCGCGAAGCCAGTCAGCAGGGAGCGTGGCAGTTTTCAGTGACTCGATGAATATAGTATGCAGGAAAGGGGATATCTGCTGCGCATATCGGTTCAAAAACAGATTTGGAATACTATCTGGGCCGGATGATTTTTTCGTGTCAACCTGCAGAAGTAAGTTTAGCACGCCTTCCTCAGTTATTATTATCTCGGGCATCAGAGAATCAAAAGTTGTCTCAGCTATGCTTACCGCATTTGTTCGCGTGAAAACTGATTGGAAGTACGTGTTGAAGGAATTGGCTATTTCGTGTTCGTCCTCGACGACTATGCCAGCAATTTCTAATTTTCTGGTGTGGTCTCTTGGTTGCGCCAAATATCGCCAGAATTTCTGCGGTTGTGTTTTCAAGAAATTTGCTAATGTGTCGGTAAAAAAATAACCTGCTTGCTGCCCTGATCTCCAACCTCAGTTGACTTGACAGCGCAACCACCTCTAATCTATTGCCTTTTCTTTTTCTCTTTCTACGCAATTTTCTTTTCAGGTGAATTATTGAACGTGTTAACCACGGAGCTTTGTGTTTAATTCTTTTCTGTCTTGTCGGAATGAAGTTGGATTCGCAGTGCGCAATCGCATTCTTTAGTTTTACCCACAGGCTGTTTACGGACACTGGTCCTCGGGATTCTCCGGTTGAAAAATCATCTAGCGCTATGTCAAGGAAGGAATTCTACACAGAATTCTACACCACATGACATCATCCGATGTCATGTGGTGTGACGTCACGGTGTCACGTGGCGTGACGGCTAGGGGTCCCACGGCGACGGCGCGAGGTGGAGGCCGGCTCTCTCATCCGATGTCACGTGGTGTGACGTCACGGTGTCACGTGGTGTGACGTCACGGTGTCACGTGGGGGTCCCACGGCGACGGCGTGAGTGGTAGCTCTAGCAATATGCTTCGCATAAAAGTCCGTTTTATAAACGCATTATCTTGGACTCAAGTCGGCATGGTGGTGGTGCTCATGCAGGGGCTGTTTTATCGGTCACTCTTTGAGGGGGCGGTCCCATTTGAACCATGCATTTCTTGGGATTTTTTTTTTCATTTAAGAAAAAAAAATCGGATTCAGCACGTTTTTCTGTGTAGAATTCCTCACCAAGCGGTATACGAAATTGTTGCAGTTGCTTTCCGCTCCTCCTTATACCTCGAAAGTTCTTCGTCAGTTTGAAATTGAGCGCGGCCATGAGCGGTGGTCCTTCGACGATCGCCGGGCGGGCTTTTTACTGCCGCCGAGTTGATTAATTCTTTGTGGGTGCAAGTAAGCCCAATAAGGAGTTCATTTCAGTGACATATCTGGCGGAGGTGCTGGGACCCGTTCACGTTCCTGACCCCTGCTGGAAGACGTGACACGATGCCTGCTTCACTTCGGCCTAGAGGACCTATATCCAGACCTCCAAGCTAGCTATCTCTTATAGAAATGGTCTGTAAACTGCATGCAGACCTCTTATAGACTCTGTTGCCTTCCTATAGATATTTCCTTTCGTCTACTCATAGCTTATAGATTGTCCATTTACAAAAGTCATATGGCCATAATGGCCATAATTCTTTAGATTGTCTATAGGATTTGTATTGCCTATAGATTTGTCTATAGAATTTGTGTATAGGATGTCTATAGACTTTATAGACAAAAGACTATGGACAGTCTATAGACTGTCTAAAGCCATTTTTGTAAGGGATCGACTTCAAGGGCTGCCACCAGTGCACGGACCATTCTCGGACCGCACCCAGCTACAGAAGTAGTAGTAGTATAAAACTTTATCCCGCAAAATGGGACGGGGTTTAGGGTTTGGGGTCTTGAGCAGCAGGTGGTGTTCCTAGGTACAGGATCCCATTGGTTCTTGCTGCCTCCTCGGCCCGCTCAACCAGCGTAAGGTGTTCTTGCGGGTCGGAGCTGGACAGAAGCTCCTCCCACTGCTCGACTGACGGGTTTGTAACTTTGGGCTCTATCGGGCTCGCCCGACAGCCCCATGTGGAGTGGTAGAGGGTGGCTATCTCTCCGCACCACATGCATTCTGGAGTGTATTGCGTAGGCCAAATCTTACTGTATATGTAGCGACTTGGTTATGGGTTTGTTTGTAGCCGTCTCCATGTAGTTGCCTGATGTCTTGTGAGTGTCTTGTGGGGAAGCGGGTATTTACGGCGTCCTAACTTCCAAAACATGGTGAGCTCTCCGTAGCTGTTCGGAGTAGTGTTGGTTTCTCCCATGTCGTCGCTCGCTCGGTTTGTGTAACCTCGAACTATCGCGTCGACTTTGAGGTTTCCCTCCACTCCTCCGTGCCAAAGGGCCCATACCACATTCTGCTTGTTTTTTAGATTTGTCGCCTCCCTGAGGAGGGTGCCGGCCTGCTTGCTTATTCTTCCCCTTAGAAGCGTCTGCATGCAGCCTGTGAGTCTGTTACTATTGTGTAGCTTTTGTTGTTTCTGTTTGCTTCCGTGATGGCTAAAGCTATTGCCACCTCCTCTGCCCTGTCTATATCCCCAGTCCTAATTGACATGCTGGATATTTCTGTTCCCTGGTTGTTAACGATGGCTACGACCACCGCTTCTCTCTCTGTACGTGGAAGCATCTACGCAGAGGACGTTTGATTTCTTTGCCAGGCTTCTGCCTAGGGCTCTTGCCCTAGCCTCTCTCCTCCCTGTGTTGTGCAGGGGGCTCATGTTTTTTGGTACAGGGCTGACCACGAACGTTTCGCTAATATTTTGTGGTATGTCAGTCGAATTCTTGATCTCTCTCATTGCGTCTCGGTGGCTAAGTCTCGTTCGTAGGTGCCTTCCTACCTTGGATTGTGCTAGCCTGACTTTCTGAAAGAATGTGGCCGCTTCGCTGTGTTCGTTATAGGTGTTGAATACTCCTAGTTCCATGAGCTTTTGCGTGGACGCTCTGGGTACAGAAAGAAGCTTCCCCTTTAACGTCAGCTATGACTACGACACCATCCTTATTCTTCACACGCCCCGTGAGCCCCCAACCGAAGATCCTGAAAAATGGATTGGCCAGTATACGATCGTGTGGCCCCTTTCAACAAATGGGATTATTTGGCAAAATTGACGTACTTTTTTCGCACTGTAAGGATCAGTTCGGACCATTAGTACGGAAACCATGAAACTTCTTTAGCGACGTGGGACGCATTTAAAAGAAAGCTTTTGACGACGTTTTCATGCGTCGTCCGGAAAGAACGAACCAGAGGCTGTCACATGGAGACAACTTCAAACGGGGTCATATCCAAATCTAAACACACTAAGTAAAATTCACCCCACACTCTACGCACACAATTGTCCGTGGTGCCATGAAAAACCTACACTGTATCACATAACATGGGCATGTCAAAAAGTAGACGTAGTCCCAGTTATATTAAACCCAAGTGCGGAGCAATGGGAGGGTCTGCTCTCCAGCGACTGCCGTGATGACCAGATCGGTTTGATACGGCGAGCTCAGCTGACGGCAGCAACCAGCGGAGCCCTGGAATAGGGGCAACCGACCGTTGCGGATGGACTCGTCTGACCGCATAAAAGCTATATAGAGCTAAATAAAGTTATCCTACCCAGCCCAGGTTCTGCAGTCTCGCATTCAGCATCCAAAAGAGGCTGTAACTGCCTGCCTATGTGGAAGAAATGACGCGCCTTTTTGTCGAGCAGACCTCATTGACCGAAGACAAGAAGGTCATGCATTTGACTAGAGGCGTCTCCTCGTCAAATGCAAATCTTCCTTGTAAAGTTTTTTTCCATCGCTCGCATCCAGCAGTTAAGACTACCATTAAAAACCAATGGGAAACGTTCCTGACGACAGCAAAGGCGTTAATAGCAAAACAAAATACCAGCCTGCCGACGAGAGATGTGCGGATATATTGATCGTTACAGTGAACTCTTTCAATACATAAAAAAAATTTCCGTTCATAAACTCTTTCCCGTTCAAAATTGCTTTTGCCCAGAATTGTTGGATATGTGCTTGATGACGTCGTCGTCTTCTCCACCTTTGACGGTAACCTAAAAAAAATTCGGACCATGCTAGAGGCTGTTAGGTCATCAGGGCTGACTCCGAAATCAGAGTAGTGCCATTTCGCTTAACAACAGGTGGAATACTGCAGGACTCGCCAAACACCGCTGCTATCACAGTTTCCGCAGCCGGTCGAGAAGAAAGCTGGTCGCCTCGCTCGATGACCCTGAGAAATAATCTGACAAAGCTGTGTAGTTTTCCTTTGTACCCGTGTGACTACGCCGAAGTAGATGATAACAGGTAATTACCCCCTTGACCAAGATTTATTCTGCCATAGGGGATCCCCGGAAATGCACTTCCGCGCGATAGGAGGCTCGTTTCATTACTTTGCAGACTTGACTGGAATCACAGAAAGACGAGACAGAGCGCTCTGTCTCGTCTTTCTTCTCCTGTGTGTGTGTGTGTGCGTATGGTTTGGCGCCTTTGAATTTAATTATGAATAACTACCAACTAGCCCAACAACAAGTTCTTCTAAGATATATTTCTAGTACAGTGGGCCCTTCTATTTGTGTGTCGTCTCCGTGTTTTATCGACCGATGGAATCACAGAGTCCAGCACTGGCATGCTTTTATGGACGCAGTGTGGATGAATGATATAGGATGACTGTGCAGGAGCTGCGCAGCACAAATCGGTGCCCTCACTGGCTTCATGCAGGGGCCTGTTCGTCGGGAGACAGTCCAGCTACAGGGAAGTCGGCACCTTGACGCACCTCTTCACGCGGATTCGGAAAAAGGGTGCCCCGCAGAGCGACGACACCCAGTTGGCGAGAACAAACCAGATGCGCTTGGTTAACATCGCCCAGACACAGCAGGTAAACGCGCAGTTATTCAGCCCGTGACTAACAATGAAGAGACCCTAAGGCTATTGTAATGAGCGGCGCATACATACGAGTTGCGCGTACATAAGGGACGAACACAGGAAAGACGATGAAGACGGAAAGAGCGCAATCCCCGTCTTTCCGTCTCCATCGTCTTTCCTGTGTTCGTTCTTTATGTATGCGCAACTCATTCTTATCAGGAAAAGACAGGAAAACAGGACAGAGGCTGGACTATCAAATGAAAATTATTGAAGGAAAGAGGCAAAGAGGTGTTACCTCTTTCAGCTAGTTTTACGATGAACTAGTGCCCACTCGTCCGCGCGAAAAACGTTTAACCAGCTGATGCGTGTTCGTCAAGGTCAACGGTCAAAATTAAGCGTGCAACATCTGCCGACATCTATAGCCGGCAGGCAAAAGAGCTGAGCGGAACGTATCCTGGTTCATTTCCACTTACAACTCACAGGTAGCAATTCACGAAAGTAGAAATCGTTGTCTGTGATCATCCTAACTACGTGCTCAATCAACAAACACACGATAATTGACAGCACAGTGCACCGCTCGATGAGAAATGGGCGTGTAATTTTTCGCTCAGATGTGGTGCTAAATGTAATACGTTATAGCGCTACTGCTGACCGCGTGCTTATAAGGATGCTAATAAACTTACGTGTGTGCAATTCACGACAACATACAACGCACCCGCGGTGTACACCGTGAACGCACCGAAGGCCACACGCTCCCGTTATCGTCGCCGATGTATGCATGCGTGAGCGCGATCAGGAATTTGTTATGTAGTCTACGATTGTCCACAGTAAAGAAGTTTCGCACACGTGGCGCCTATTTCTACAGTACGCGAGCGCTCCATCGAGACGTAGACGCACGCGGAGAGCCCTGGAGGCGGGCTGCCGCCGTGACCGCTGATAAGTTGGTTTTAGGTTTTCCGTTTCCGACCGCGTTTTCGGTCTTTGGAAGTGGCGCTGATTTGCTGGACTGCAAAGACATCATAGAAATGACGCCGCGGCAGTTCATTTTTTTGCCGGCAATTTGAATGTGGAAGGGTTTCGGGACTTTCATTTGCGGTTTTCTCAGCATACGCAGCCACCTTTCCGCGTAGAAAAAAAAAAACGTCAGTAGTATTCCCGAGGAATCTATCTGCCTTGCTTAGTTTCATACTTCCCTTTAGAGTCCCTTCAAGCCCGAGAAATAGCAGCGTTCGCAATCTCATTCGTGCTGTGTTTTCCCCGTGGTTTTCCCGATGCACCCAGATGGCGCAGGATGTACACGACACTGTCATGACCACCACTGGCGGTGAACCTGCTGCTGACCAGGAAGCAGTGAGAACAGCGAACAAGCTGACCGTGCTGCTCGGCAACGCACTATTCTCACTCACGTTCAAGACGGTGACTGACATGAGAGACATCAGGGTGAGTAAATTCACTCGTATGCGGCGGAGCACCTCCTCGTGACACTCAAGATAAGGTCACAACTCCGCCCAGTCGGCACCTTCTTCGTAGCAGATGTAGTATAGCCTTTGTCAAAAGTTTGGAGCCCAGGGGGTTTTCTTTTGAGCCACACTGTGTCGTTCTTAAAGGGGTAGAGACATCAAATTCCAAGGTTGTACAAAAGACTGCCATACGTTTCCTTTGTATGTGAGGACCATAAGAGCGAAGTATTAAATTTAAGGGAGGTCTAGAACATATTTTAATTTCATTTTAAAGTTTGTGAAAATGCTCACTCTTGAAGTCTGAGCCATCGCTAGTGCATCAATGTGACGTAGGAACAGAGAAGAAAACACAAGCAAGTATTTCCTACGTCATTGCACAGTTTTCTGACGTACGGGACCAAGTTTTGCGGTTTCGCGGCCTAGCAACCTTGGTTACGAGTGCTCACGAGTTTTTTTTTTTTTTCTGCACGCTCGCGAGCGCGATCCCGGCGTTGCCGCAGGCGATGTCGTTGCCGAAAGATCCACTTTTGCAGAGGCATATTGCCCGTGCTCTAATGTAGGAAGCATTCTTTAGTATCATGGATGCTATGTATTTTCTTGTGCGAACGTGAAGTACGCCGAGCATGCCGGCCGCCCGGCCAGCCTGGATCCCGTCTGCCGGCGTCATAAAAAGGAGCTAAAGTGTGTTCTTGACGTAAATAATAAACCCTGGGATAAGAAATGTGAAAAATGTGTCATTTTTGAGGATCGCTGACGAATGACAACGCATTGTCTGGTTTTTGACGTCATGAAAGAGCCTGGCAAAACCTGGCAACTACGAACCGAAACCGAAACTGCTGGGTACAAATAATACGATTATTAATTATATAATGCGAGTTCATGCTTCTAAGATGGTGTTACATGCTCACTGAATCGCTACGCATTATTTACAACCCAGAGATACAACAGAAAAATTTGGTGTCTCTACCCCTTTAATGGATCTCTAGCACTCCAAATTTCCTGGACATGAGAAGATTTCTGGCACTGCCTCCTACAATAGGTAGGACTTCCATGAATGCTCCTGGAGTCCCAATATAAAGCTTGGAAGTGAACCCCCTGGGCTCTAAACTTTTGACAAAGACTGTACATCTCGTCAACGCGTCCAAATTCTCGAACCCTTCATATCCCTCTCCTACTCTTCCCACAATGCAGCCACTCTCACAAATTCAACACCCCTTACCGAGCAACGCCTTGCTTGGAAACATTACTCACATCCCATAGCTGCCTTAATCGCTGACCGGCCGCCAAGCGGCGTCAGCGTCAAACCAATTCTTTTTTATTCTATTTTTCTCGTCCCTCGGTCCGCCTCGACGTTCATGCTTCGGCAGCCGTTCCTTTACCACGCGTTAGCTACTAGCATGACTCCCGAATGGTCCTCTATAAAGCGTCACGTAGCGAAAAAAGAAATCTCTTCTCCCATTTACCTTAGTAAGTCGCTAGTGATGAGATGCTCTAGCATGTGCGGAACAACACAAGTAAGCTGAACTGGGCTAGTCGGAGCAATTGCATCTTCGAAAAACGTAGCGCGAAACACAAGACACAGGTAAGGTGTTTCACAAGCGCTCGTGTCCTGTCTTCACCTTACCTGTGTCTTGTGTTTCGCGCTACGTTTTTCGAAGATGTGCGGAACACACATGAAGGCTACCGAATGAAGAGACGAAGAAAAATGGTGATAGGATTGAGAGAACTGATTTTCCGTATCCGCCTGATTTGGCTAGCAGCGAAATAGAGAAGGCGCTGCCGTATGACTCGGGCCAGCCTCGTTAACGCGGAAACGAAATGAGAAGTGGTGAGGTCATTAATGCTTATGTTACGACATACATGCTACGCCAACAATTGCACCTGAAAGTGGTGGCTTGGTTTTATGGGGTTTAACGTCCCCAAGCGACTCAGGCTATGAGGGATGCCGTAGTGGAGGGCTCAGGATGCTTTCGACTACCTGGCGTTCTTCATCGTGCTCTGACATCGCGCAGTACACGGGTCTCTACATTCTGCCTTCATTGAAAAGCGATCGCCGCGGCCGGGATCGAACCCGCGTCTTTCTGGTCAACAGCCGAGCGCCATAACCACAAAGCTATACCGCGGCGGCTTTCCTGAAACTGAGGAAAACCGCGTGCATTAATAAAAATGATTGTTGCTGAAGGAAACTCACAGCTTTCCCTTCCCCCCAGTCTATATGTCGAAGGAAGTCATGCAGTGGCGAAGGTTATCGGCCCCAGAATGTATTGTGTCCATGTAAGATCGTGCACCACGGCACAGAGCGGCTGGCGCGTGCTCCAGTACAACTATTTGTCGCAGCTCCGCTGTGCGATTAAGCAATTTTCCCCAGCGGTCTTGCAGCAAATCAGCAAATACTGTTATCAGCCGCAGACATAGCTTATAACATGCATGCATCAAAAACCGCAAGCACCACGCGTTGTGTTGATCGAAAGAGTCTGACTTCTGTTGGCTCATACCGGACATGTCAGTGACGTGCCCCGTGAGTAATAATGCACTTCAACCCAATTTGGGACATGTTTCCTGCCACTACAGTGGTTGGAATGTCCGGATCGACTCAGCATCGCGAGCTCGACTCTAGGCTTGTGTGTCGCCTTTTCTTCTCACTGCAACAGTCGCTATAGACATAAGCTTACCGTCGCTTCCTCTGCCGCACGCAGGTTCTGGAGCTGCTGATGCGCAGTGTGGAGCGCTTCGTGTCATCCCGCTTCGACCAGGAAGATGAGCTTTCACCCCAGCAACCTTCGCTCCCTACAGCCGCCTTTCAGCAGTGGTCACGCCGCCACGCGCGTGTCACGGAGCCCCTGGCCAATGCGTTCGAGTGCTCCCTTCTCCTTGCGGGGGCCGGAGCCGAAGAGCGCGCGGCGGCCAGGAGGTGCGGCACAAACCTCGCCCTCGCCATGCAGGTGCGCCACCGTACGCGGCCAGCGTGATTCCGTTCACTCGTTATTAATAATTGGCTACTGATTGAAAACAAAACCCACTACTTCCACGCTTTAGAACACCGTCGCGTTCGTCATGTCATGATAATAACGGCGTATATTATAGGTAAATCAGCGTGTACTGCACGAAAGTTCTCGTGAAATATTTTAGGATCGTTTGAGTTCCATAGATTCATGTGATAAATTCCGGAAGTTGTGACCGGAAGCTGGAAGCTTGAAATGAATGACAGACGTTGTCGAGCAAAAATGTAATAAACAGTAGCATATCACTGTAGGTAGTTTATCTGGATAAATTAGAAAACACGGTTGTGAAACTACGTGAAACAGCTTTTCTATATGCCATGCACCTCGCTCTTGCGCTGCTAAACTAGCCCATCTACAATGCAACCCCAATTTAGCCGAATATATTACAGGCGTTCCAACGTTGTGAAAAGTTCTGTTTGTGCACGCAACAGGCCACTGAATGCGGGTGGCAATATGCTGGTCTGCGTCGAATTTGAGGAACAGCCTTTGGCACACCGAATTTAGGATTTCACTGCGTAAGCAGTGCTGCGGTACCTCCCCCCCCCCCCCCCCCCCCCTCCTCAAGAGGAAATCTGGTGTGTGCTACAGAGAAGCCTCCACCCTTCAGAAGTACCACCTACCAGCCACCTCCTCAACACCCCCTGCACCCCTCTTCCCCTAGCTATGGAGCCCTGTCCACACACCAACTTCCACCCTCTACCAACTGCAGGAAATACTTATGCATTCCACGTGTTTTATGACGTAGAATGCGTTGGCTTTGTTGCCGTGACGACACCACATGCAGAGACGCCATTTGATTACAGGGCAAAGTGCTAAAGCCAACTTCAGAAGCGTTCGAAGACAGTTTTTTTCAGGTTCGATATCTCGAAGCAACACTGATTTGGAAACATTAAAAGTGGGCTCACATGCGATGTTATTGGCTTTAAATTCATTAACATAATATTTAGCCCTAAATAATAAAACTTTTGATTAGTTATAGTTAATAAGGGAGTAATTACTCATTGGCATCCACCCGAGCGCAGCCATACGGCTACAAAGGAAAGCAATACAGCTTTCTCAGAAACTTCGTAGTTAAAGCAAAATTCGTCCTGGTCCGGGGTTCGAACCCAGGACCACCGCTACACCGGAGCAGTCGCTCTACCAATTGAGCTAACCAGGACTTTTTTTTTCTTTATTGCCTGGCTTTGGCTCATGACATTGCACAACAAAAATACACAACGCTATATACATACGACACTGTCGTGGTCAGCCAGCACGGCAAGCTTATGGCAGGGCGAGAGCGAATTGATCAATAACTCGAACTTCGAGTTATTGATCAATTCGCTCTCGCCCTACCATAAGCTTGCCGTCCCGGTTAGCTCAATTGGTAGAGCGACTGCTCCGGTGTAGCGGTGGTCCTGGGTTCGAACCCCGGACCAGGACGAATTTTTCTTTAACTACGAAGTTTCTGAGAAAGCTGTATAGCTTTGCTTTGTAGCCGTATGGCTGCGCTCGGGTGGATGCCAATGAGCAATTACGCCCTTATTACAAATCTACTCCACCTTGGGGGATTCCACTAAAACATTTGACCAACAGTTATAGTTAACTAATCGCCGTTGATTTGCATTATATCACGCAAAAAATATCCGCCCTGCCGTGCGCTCAACCAGAACTTCTCACCGCAGTTAAAAGAAAAATCATCGAGTAATGGGATACACCGTGTAGCTATCACAAAGGCTCCTACAAGTAACAGCTTGGTGGAGGTGCTGGGCATGTTGGGTTTTGGTAAATGCTGCACGTGGATCATTCATAAAATTTCTCTCGGAATGAGACACTGTTTCCATTAGACTGTATTGTTCTGCCATTGCAGGCGCTCAAAGAGCTCGATCTGTTCATGAGCAAAGAAAATGACGCCGCTCCTGTCGACTCCTGCTCACTTCCTGCGATCATCACGCGACAATGCTTAAACGAGGCTGCGAGAACTGGCGTACAGCAAGAAGGGGAATGTGATCCCACTAAGGCAGCAGTGGTAGGTTAGAGTGTTTTTCTGACTACTTGTAGCAAACACCACCAGAAAACGTAGCGATGCCAGGGGTAGGAAACTTCCGATGTACACCATTGTCCAGCCAATCCGGACGTCGTTGTCAAGGCAACGGTATCCAGCGGTAAAAAGCTTAATACCCGAGCGTGCTTCGAACCACTGCCGGAGATAACAGAGCAGTTTCGTTTCCCTGCGCCTCTGAAAATACAGCCATCGCCGCAGCCTGTTTCGCTGCGGGTATGTGCGGGAATTATTAATGCGAAAGCATTGTGTCCCATGAGCACAAACGCCGGCGTTCACGGTCTACAGCAAGAAATTAGGATGTCAAAACACCGGTGTACGCTGTCACATGTAAGTGAACATGTGTAGACATGAATGGCGGCGAAACGTTACGTACTATGACCTATAAAAGTCATTACTCGTATCTATAGTTTGTGGGGTTTAAATGGGGGGGGATAAATAGGTATTCCCCGTTTAAGCACGGCTGACTCAGTTCAAAACCGCGCTGACCCCACCCCGTGGTCGCGTACGCTACTGAGCGCACGCCGACCACGGCGGGCCGTGCTCTGCGGGAACAAAGGAACGACACACTGGCTGAAACAAACAAGGCATTTATTGCTATAGCAACAATAACGCCAGCTAGCAACAAAATACACTGAGGAATCTAGGATGTCCGACTCACCAGCACGGCTACGAGCGAACGTCCGCCCACGGTAGGGCAAAGGGAACTCCGAGGTCGAGCGGGACGTGCTCGGCGGGAGTAAGTTCCGACCGAGGGGGCGCCCGTCGACGAAGAGCGAAGCTGCGAGCGAAACGTCTGCTCGCTTCCCGATGCCGAGGGAGAAGAGACCCCGTCGCTCCCCGCGAGCGCGCAGCAAAACGCCATCCGTGGCGCTGGTGTCGCTGCGACGCGAGCGCCCTCCCTTGTTAGTTACAGTAACCGAACCGAGAGGAGTGCTTTTCGGGGGGGGCAGCTAACAACAGTGGGGTGCGTTGAGGGAAAGCGAACGCAGGGGACGAAGGCGTCCCCACATCCCCCCAACCTTAAATAGACCCACGCGCCTGCAAGTTACATGCTATGGAGGAGTCTCCTGGTCTTCATGCACTTGAGGCAGGTCGTGCAGCGGAGGTCACGCCGACAGGGTGCACGCAGTCTTCCGCGGTATTCCGAAGGCGGCGTGAAGGTCTCCGCTGGGACGACTCGCATGGCCCGCGGGCTATGTGCCCGCAGGCCCGCGAAGAGGAGGGCCGGTTGACCACTGCAGGCCAAGATTCCGCAGTAGTCGCCAGGGCAGCAGCAGCCGGAGGTGGCTGCTGTCTGGTCTCGCCACGGCTGCCCCGGATGGATGCGGCGAACAGGATACAGGCCGCTCCGTCGCAGCAGGCGGCGGCGAGACGATGTGCACAGGACAGCAAGCCGCAGTGGCTCCAGATCTGTAAAATTTCCGAAACACACTCCGCATGCCTTTAACGTAGGTCACGGGAGGGGAAACGGCGTACACAAGGGCCTCGTGGCTCAAATGCTCAACTCGCTAGCAAAACGTGTCGGGCGGCTGTGCAATGCAAAGTTCGAGTGAACAAAGCCCTTTCTTGAGTTGAACGAGAATGCTCGGTTCATGCGAGGTTAAAAAAAACGGGTGGCCAGCAAAGTGCGCCCCCTCTCAATACCACGGTCCGGTGGTCGTGTCACTTTTGACAAGGTGCAGGCGGCTATGAATAGCCTTAGGCCTCACTGCCACAGTGAAGGTCGACGACCCCCAACAAAAGAAAGACCCGAAACGGGTTTCGTGCGCGCAGCCGCGAGGAGACATCAGCGTTGTGGGGTGGTCCTCCCCGCTCACTGCACAAAGCAGCTTGAGCGATCGGCGCCCACCGTATCGGACGGTGTCGGAACGCCCGGTGCCGAGCTGCAATACCAGCGAGCTCGTTAAGGCACCCGTGGCCCCAGGCCACCCGGCTCCCAGAGCCGCGACTCCCAGAGTCGAAAAAGAGACAGCGAGAAAATATATACAGAAAACTCGGACCACCCACGCGGCTTCCGTACTCACTCGCTTCGGGCTCGGCAACTCCGCGGGCGCTAGGCCTCGCGCTCCCTCGATGCGGACCAAGTGGTTCTTGAAGAAACTCCAGGAAGAAAACTTCACAAAAAAAACATGCTGAGCATGTCGAAAAGTTCAAACATGCTGCAGCGCAATACACCTCGCACTCAAGAAAGCATGCCGCAGGTCCTAGCGATCAAAATTCACTCTAGGCCTAGCACTTGTCAAGTCCGGACAAAGAGCGTTCCTCGAACCGAACAGACTGTCGTCCAATGTTCCAAGAGCAGGCCCCACGTTGGGCGCCAGATGTGGGGTTTAAATGGGGGGGGATAAATAGGTATTCCCCGTTTAAGCACGGCTGACTCAGTTCAAAACCGCGCTGACCCCACCCCGTGGTCGCGTACGCTACTGAGCGCACGCCGACCACGGCGGGCCGTGCTCTGCGGGAACAAAGGAACGACACACTGGCTGAAACAAACAAGGCATTTATTGCTATAGCAACAATAACGCCAGCTAGCAACAAAATACACTGAGGAATCTAGGATGTCCGACTCACCAGCACGGCTACGAGCGAACGTCCGCCCACGGTAGGGCAAAGGGAACTCCGAGGTCGAGCGGGACGTGCTCGGCGGGAGTAAGTTCCGACCGAGGGGGCGCCCGTCGACGAAGAGCGAAGCTGCGAGCGAAACGTCTGCTCGCTTCCCGATGCCGAGGGAGAAGAGACCCCGTCGCTCCCCGCGAGCGCGCAGCAAAACGCCATCCGTGGCGCTGGTGTCGCTGCGACGCGAGCGCCCTCCCTTGTTAGTTACAGTAACCGAACCGAGAGGAGTGCTTTTCGGGGGGGGCAGCTAACAACAGTGGGGTGCGTTGAGGGAAAGCGAACGCAGGGGACGAAGGCGTCCCCACAAGTTATGACTCGTTTTGCAACATATCATGGCTCAGCACTTTCAAGTAACGTAATGTAGAGCGTATAGAGTTCGTATAAAGTATGTGTAGTCATGACGCTTAGACATAGTAGTGATTCAAGACTCAGTCTGCAACAGAGCATGGCTCCGAACTTTTTACAGGTAACGTAAGGTAAGGTGTAGAGAATTTGTACGAAGTATGCACAGTCATGCCTCGTAATCATAGTCATGATTCATGACCTTGTCGTTCTGCAACGTAGCATGACACGGCATTTTAATGCTTTCGTATTCTCACACGTAAGCTGTCTTAAGTTTCATTTCCGAATTTTTCATTTCTAAACGTCAGTTCTCCAGTCAGCAGCTGCGCTGAAGTAGTTGAAACCGAAACAAAGTGCAGCTTCCTATCCCTGGCATTGTGCGTTGCAGTTGCGATCCGCCGCCGCCGTTAACGCCGACACTGGGTTCCGATCTCATCATGAACCTCCGCAGGAACAAAGAGATAACTCGTAGTAAAACCCACAATTATATTTACTGTAGCGTTATCAAACACGACCGCTTGTTTAAACCCAGCGAGCGGGGAAGGAAAGAAAATGGCGGAGCTGGTGGACCCAGCTGGTGAATGCTGAAGGATTGCTTTATTGCATGTGAAGAAGACTTAACTGGTCAAGCCCATACTCCGCTTCCAGCATACTGACGGCTTTGCCTTTTTTAGAGCGCAGCTCTTTGGCGTCCGTTCCTGGGTTTCGCGTCGTCGTCGGCGTCGGCCTCGTAACCAGCTCCGCCCCCAATGTCACGCTTTTCAATTGGTCGAAATGCTCGTGACGTCACAGTGCGCGAATTTCAAATGGGGCCAATTGTACTTTGGCTAGTAACCATGCAACCAATCAAAGGGATCGTATAGTGATGCTGCAACTAAGTTGGACTGAGTTTAGTTAATTGCTTAATTAATCAATTAGCCTAATTAATATAGAGGAGAATGAAGAGGTCAGAAGAAAAGAAAAGAAAGACGCGCGCCGCAGCGACAACAGCGTCCGCGGAAGGAGACGCTGCTGAAAAAAAACAGATAAGTACGAAGCCGCGTTCCCTCCACCACCATGCACTTCCCCACTCAGTAAGACGTTGCTCGTTTCGTATACGTTGTGTCGAACATCCTAGACAGTTCCAACAATTGACAGGTTAATGACAGAACACGATGGATAGAAATACAATAATATAAATATGAAATAGCCTAATTAACCTTTCTAGTTAGACCGCATAAATCAATAAAACCGAGAACGAAATTGGTCGAGTTGGGGAATCGACCCAGGGTCTCCGGAGTGCGATACGAGCACGCTAGCCACTCCGTAATGCCAGCTGAATGGTTTGGAATGAACAAAGGCGCGTCTACCTAATACGGCGTCTTCGTTCACTCCCATCTTCCCCCTTTCCCTTACGGCGAGGTACATGTGTCCACCCAGATATGCGAGAGAGATACATTTCCTTTCCTCAAAAAATAAATTTACCGTCCAGCAAGGCGTACAGCCGAATTGGCGATGGCGTTCTGTGGACTCCCTGGCAGCGTTGCAAGACGCTGTCGCGTTCCACTCTTACAGGCGAAGCTTAACATGTTAACCACACATCAGTAACACACGCAGACAGCCAATGGACGCGTCATTCGCTGGCAGCACTTGATTCATCATTCACAACCACATTCTTAACGTACGCTCCCTTGCCGCACATGCCAAGGACGTACACCACGATCACATTCTGCGCCATTCCTCTGTACTTTGCTTTGCTGAAACCTGGATGGATCCCGAAGAGCCTCTCGAAATCATAGATTTCCTATACTGCTGTCGTGCTCGCAGAGACCACAACAGAGCGGCGGGAGTCGCTATCTACTTGCGCACAGGTCTCTCTGCAATACCAGTCGAAATGTTTGGCACGTCACATGAAGTTGGCGAACTGTGCGCCGCAAAGTTGCCCAACGGCTCGCACTCACGAAAGACGTCGTGCACTTCCTGCAACTCGCATTAACCGTCCATCGATCCACACCGATGTTAGTAGTGGGGGACTTTAATGTTGACATAAAGACAAACAGCAATTTCCTAACACTTATGCGGGAGAACATCCCGTTCCTCTCGCTCGTAACGCGTCCCACGGCTGTGACAACCTCGCGAGGCACTTGTATAGATCTCGTCTTTCAGAATCAAGCTTTGGTGTACCAAGTCGAACATATATCAGTCTATTTCTCCGACCACAAAGCTTCCTTCATGACTGTCAAGAACTGTTAGTGGAGTCTTTGTTAAAGGAATACGTGTGAAAAAAAAAAAAAATTCTGTGATAGCGCATACATGTGTTGCTCGATTTCTTTGCCTCAATCTATCGAAAAGGTGAAACAGCTTATTTGCTGCGCTCAAATTTCGCATTAGGAAGTAACGTAATCGTCGGTAATTTTCAAGCATGCCTTGCTAGGTGTCCCGCTTTCCTGCACCACTGACATCTTGCATTACGGTACTCGCATATGCGCTAGCGTCGTGCTTGTCGCCGCATCTCTAGCAAGTTCCGCTCGTGAAAAGTTTTGACGGTACACTCAGCTTAGGTTTGTGTTGCCCTCGGCTTATGTTGCTGAAGGCGTTTACGGCCCTTTCTCTAGGCTCACTGCCCTCGGACGGTCTAAAGCTTTTTGATTCGTTCTCGGCGAGTTCCGTGCTTCTTTACAATTCACAAGCTGCCTCGCAGTACAGCTCTTTTTACTTCAGTAGTGCTCCTTGAATTGCATGGTTCAGGAGCTCCGCAACGAACCTGTCGCGCAATGCATCGTCCAGAAAATTTCCGAATGCGCACTTGACAGCAAGGTGTCCTAGTTGCGTGGCGAACGCTGAAGCTGACTCCGTATCTCCCTGCACTTACTTGACTCCCAGGTGCGTAGTCGTCTTTGAGTACCTTCACTAGGTGCACTGGGACGACTTGTCATCCGGGCTTGCAGGCATAAGCAGGTCTTTGAGGGTCTTATACGCGTTCGTTCTTATGTCGCTTAGGAAAGCGGACTTCTTTAGACTGTCCTTTTCAATTTTTGTAACCTTCCAATAGTGGTGACAACGTTCGACGCGTGGGCTGAAGGCCTCTTACCCACCTCCCGCGAAGGCATCGAAATCCAAGAACTTTGACAACTGCTTCGTACCTTCCGTGCCGGTCCCGCTATCAGTTTGCCGCCCATCCTCGACGCCAATTGATATGGAAAGACACGTTCGCCAAGTGCCGGGGGAATGAACTAGCTTCGTTCATCGCAGCGCGCTGCTTTCTTAGACAAATAACGCATGCGCACTGACGATAACCTTGTCAGCGCCGAGTCACAACACGCACAAGCCGCGCTACATGGCTGCTTCAAAAGCGCATCAAAGCGAACTGGCACAGCCACCGCTGCGATAAGACACTGCTTGCATGGGGGCGTATCGAAGCTTTCGCGGTGATGGCGCAGCTCTGCGTCGGAGCTTGAAGTTTGGCCGATGTGGCCAGATGCGGCTTGGGCCCTTCCGCTTCAGCCCACGGCGATTTCCGGCTTCGCCAGCTCACGCTTTGCAAAAACACTCTCCGACTCTCCGGCCCATCGGAAATAGCATCAGAAGCCCCAAGGGGCTGAAATGCGTCGCCTGTCATAAAATTCGCCCATTGGCTAGAGGGGGTAACGTCACCAGAGGGGAAGTGTCATTTTCAGTAAAGGCACACAACAGACGCTAATGCGATCGTATTGCCAACAAATAATGTAGGTGTCCCTGTGAATTCTTTTACCGTCCCTTCGGGGCTCACTTCCCACTGGCATCGCTGCGAAGTGCTCTCGCGTTTACATATAGATTTTTCGAAATCTACCCCGTGCTGACGCAGTGACTCCGCTGCAACTTCTTAGCGAACTGAGCCGTTTACATGGCGTCGACGCGAGAAGAACCTGTCTCGCTGAGCATTTGTCGCAGGCCATGTAAACCCCACCACCTGTTCTGAAGCAGTGACGCTTTATACCCGCGCAAGAGGACCAGCTAATGGGAGAGATCCCACGATCATTTCTCTCTCCACGCATAGGTTCAGTCCTTACCCCTGCGCGCATATATTTACAATGTACTACACTTACACGCAACTTCGTGTATCTTCTTACAACCATAGGTGCGACGAGAACAGCTGGACGTGGCTGACGAAGTGAGAAGCGTCATTCGAGAGCTCGCGGACGGAGTACTCGGCTACGCTGCCGACTGCGAGATGTCCGACGACTTGGCCGCCTTCCAAGACATCGCCGCCAGCTTGAGGGACGCGTAAAAGACTCGCCATGCATCTGTCACGATACGAAACACCTTAACTTCCTAAAAAGCGCTCCCTATCGGTGTGTACGTGCGACAAATAAGCGTTCTGCGCACGTGTTTTGATTCTTCTGCGCAAGCCTTGCTACTCGATGAGTTGATCATCGGTGTCCAGACCCAATAAAAATTAAGGGGGCACTTTGGCTCTCTAAAGTGCTGCAAGGCGAAAGCGTTTCCTGGCCACTGTTTGTTTTTATTTACTTTTTATTTTCCATATTTCGTTTTTTTATTTATTTTTTGCTCATTTTCTTAATTTTATTGCTTCTTATGTTTATTTTCACATTTTATCTTTATTTTGTTTCTATTTATATTTATTTTTATTGATTTTCTTATTTTTATTTTTTATTTTCCTTTTCTTGACTTTACTCCTTTCATTTTATTTATGACGCTCATGCATTCACTAGATGCGCCTTTTGAGCCTTTTAAGCAGTGACACCGAAAGGCGGACGAATCTGCCGACGCGTCTGTCGACACGGCTGCCGACGCGTCTGCTAACGACAGTATGAGGCATTAAAGGCTTTCGCTTTAAAAGACGCTACTGCCATGGAAGACACGTTGGCAGCCTCATAAAGGTCCACATTTAAATGCTCTAAACTCAGGTCCGCGCATCATTTGTCACTGCGGAGCCATAATTTTTGGCACGCACCTGACGACACCCCCAGTGAAATTCATGGAACCGTGCTAGCGACAACGCGGCTGTTGATGTCACAATGCATGAGGTCCGTTGTTAACCGAACATGTGCCTTCCCTGCGTTCGATGCCAGGGTGACGTCGCTTCCTCCTATATGTCATATTTTGTGTTTCAGTTTTGTGGAGAGTAACACGCTACGCATATAGCGCAAAAGAGACGCAAGACGTACAGGAAGAGGACACAGACGAGCGCTGTCTTGCAACTTATTTTTTATTAGGAAAAAATTACACATTTTATAGAAATCAGTTATGTGATAAGTCAAAAGCGCTT
>NC_143017.1:134473783-134573783 GCF_055824585.1 Amblyomma mixtum
ATTCCTCAGATAGAACCCTGTTCTAAATCATCTGGCAATACGTAGTCGCTTCAGCACTCACCCAACCAGGAGCCCTTGATGGCCACCCGTGACTTCCGAAGTCAGGAACTGCCAAGTCCGACGATCCCGGATCGTTGAGGTTGCCTTTCAGCGGTTGTCTTCACGCCTGGCCTTCACGCTGCACTGCGACGAAGGTGACTCCCTGAGCCACGTAGCGGAGCTCCGTAGATCCCGGATCCTCGAAGGCGCTCTCTCGTCAGCAGTTGTCCACCAGCCTTGTCCTTATCCCACCGCTGCCACCAGTTTGTTGCGAGGTACGGGCTGTTGACACGGTGAAGGCTAGGAATTGGGTCTTTATTAAAGAATTTGACCCAAAAGAAAAGAGGACCCCAGGCCCTTGGAAAATACAGACTGGCTCCCCGAGCAGCTGCTCTCTTCCGCTGCTGGAGGAAGACTCCCTTTGTCCGCTGACGGTCGAGTTCTCGAACGCCGTGGTCACGTGACCAAGCCGCGGTTCTTGGAAGAAGCGTCCCTGGGGGCCGAATGCAGACCACCCCGAGTTCCGATGCGAGAGGAGAGGGGACAGCCGCGCTTCGCGACCCTCATAAACATGTCAAGTTCGAGAGGAGTGCGTCTTCGGCTGAAAATGAGCCCCGCGTCCACGACGAGGCCGGCACCCTGCGGCGCCGAGGGGAGACCGGGACGCTCGCGGCACAAACAGTTTCCCGGAGTTCGCGGGCCCACAGGCCAGCAGTGTCGTGCAACGCAACACGCGTTTATCAGCCACCTTGAAGTTTGTAACCTGTGCCTGACTGTACGTTCTCGACTGCCCACAGGCGTCGCGTTTACGTTTCGTATTTTGCGAACATGAGGCTCTGGCACTGGTTCTGGCCTTTTGCGCTTCGCTGTATTACTTGCTGGAATGTGTGCTAATTGGGCGGCACGCGCAGAGCAAGTGGTAGCGCGTGAGTTCTACCCGTGGTTCCAGCAGTCCTTAACTGTTGAAACGGTGCTAAGCATTAAAAAAAAAATCAGAGGGGCACTTTGTTGACCTAAAGTGCGCTGAGGCGAAAGCCTTAAGCGCGGTGTTGCTGCTTGTGTCACTGATGTGTGGTTAAGATGTTAAGCTTCGCCTCTAAGAGTGGAACGCGACAGCGTCTTGCAATGCTGCCAGGGAGTCCACAGAACGCCATCGCCCGTTCAGCTCTACACCTTGCTCGTCGGCACCCGCCGCGGTGGCTCAGTGGTAAGGCGCTCGTCTAAGCCGGAGTACCCGGGTTCGAACCCAACCGCGGCGGCCGCGTTTCGATGGAGGCGAAACGCAAGAGGCGCCTGTGTACTGTGCGATGTCAGTGCACGTTAAAGATCTCCAGGTGGTCGAAATTATTCCGGAGACCTCCACTACGGCACCTCTCTCTCTTTCTTCTTTCACTCCCACCTTCCTCCCTTCACTTACGGCGCGGTTTAGGTGTCCGCCGAGATATGTGACACAGATACTGCGCCATTTCCTTTCCTCAAAAACCAATTTACCTTGCTCGTCGAAATGTATCTGTGTCGCATATCTCGATGGACACCTGAACCTCGCCGTAACGGGAAGGGAGGAAGATGGCAGTGAACGAAGACACCGTATTCACTAGACGCGCCTTTGTTCATTCCAAACCATCGAGCTGGCATGGCGGAGTGGTTATAACGTGCTCCTCTCGCACTCCGGAAACCCTGGTTCGATTCCCCAACTGGACCAATTTCCTACTCGGTTTTATTCCTTTATATGGTCTGATTAAAAAGGTTAATTAGGCGAATTGGTAAATTAAGCAATTAACTAAACTCAGTCCAACTTACTTGGAGCATTACTATACGATCTCTTTAATTGGCCGCATGGTTACTAGCCAAGTACAATTGGCCCCATTTTGAAATTCGCGCCCTGTGACGTCACGACCATTTCGAGTTGCAGTGAATGTGAAACCGCATGGAGCGTTTTTCGCGAGCGAAAAACGCGACGCGCGGCGAACGGCCGCGTTGCCGCCGACGCGCGAGCACCCGCACGAGAAAAATGGAGCGGCGCTGTCGCGCCGCGTTTTTTCGGGTTGCCAGACCACACAACAGCCAACGAGGTGAATTATCTGTTACCTTGTTACCGCACATATAATATGCCCTTTAATTTACAGGACACTAAAATAAAAACTATCTTCATTGTCTGGTGCATGTTGGCCGAACACTACGCGCGAACGAACACGATGCGTGGCACGTGGCTCTTTGAGCGTGCTCACCAGTAAAGCCAGCTCCTCCGAGGAAAGAGCAAAGTTCCCCAAAAAGGTACCGCCGAGATGCGCGGAGAGCAGAGCCATCTGTTGGCAAACCGAAAAACCAAAATGACACGTGCCTGCACGCCGATTGGTGGACGCCGGCCATGACGTCAGTGGACGCGCAGCGCGAGGCGTTTTTTGCTACAAGCGTAGAACCACGTGGCGGCGCGATTTCGTGTTGGATTAAGCCCCACCTCGATGGACACCTCCGAGGCGTACGGGCGGAGCGCCTACGCGCACGGGCGTACGCTGGAGCCTGTCTGCGCATGCGCGAGGCGCTACGCGCGAGCAGGCGCGAGCGGGGCGCAGATATCTGTGCATGTCAGATATCGGCGCCTGCGCACGGGCGCTAGCGCGCGCGTCGGAAGCGAGCGGGGTCCGGTTGACAACAATCGGAGGACCGCGGGGCTCTCGAGGTCTCTTTTCTTCATAGCTTCGTGTTCCCCGAACTTTTCTTCGCGGTTTAATTCATCCTTTCAGCGCCCCCCAACCATGTTTTGTTCACGGCTTGACATTCTTTCAGTCGGCTCGGGAGGGGGAGCGAGCGAGCCCCTTCCTGACACGCATCCCCTCTCACACCACTTTCCTTCCCCCACCCGGGGCCTTCCTCCTCGGAGCGAAGGGCCTATTTAATCCCTGCCAATGATGAACGCTTTGCCCAGACGAAGACAAGTCCCCTTGTCGAAACGTTGGCTCAAGCAACCTTAGGTTTTCCCCTCCCTTGTTCATTTTGTGATCGCCAAGGACCATCTACCACACCCTCTCTCTACCATGGACTATTGTCCAGGGATGTAATTCAGAAGTTCTTAATTCCACTTGCCTAAATTAAACGGAGTTCGGATAGGAAAAATGCGCATCTTGAGACCCAGTAGACAGTGAATCATCCACTATGATCCTCACCACTTACCTTCTTCATCATCGCTGGCGGCTCGCCTGAACTTTGTGCGTCCGGCAGCAAGAGGAGATATATGCAGAGGGAGTGAATTGGACAGTTCTTTCTTTTTGTTGCGAAAGCAACACTACGCGAGTCGCCGAGCAATTTCGCGGAGCTGAGGCAAGGGCATACTGCGCATGCGCGAGGAACAGTGACGTCACACGGCGCACAGCTGGCGCGCCGCCGCCGCGCTCGCCAGTTGCGCATGCGCAGTCTGCCGCGTGCTCTCCATCGCCCCTCTCTCTCTCTCCTCGTTGCTTTCGCAATCCTCCAGGTTTAACCAGAGCTAAACCACTGCCATTTTTTTTTTTACTGAGATACGTTTTCTCCCTCTATTCTCATTCAAACAGCAAAACGGACTGTATTCAGCTCCTTCGTTCTGACTACTCTCTGAAGTGAGCAAGTGACTGCTCGAAGTATTTAACGGTGGAGGAGAGACAGAGAGAGGGCGTTTCATTGAAGAATAAAAATAATATGCAGAGAAATACTTTTTCTTCAGCACAGTTGAGAAACCGCTTATTATGGATCCTCGTTCAAAAGTTTGTGCAGCACGTCATTAGTGGGGAAAAAAAAATTCCTCTCAGCGTTTTCTTGCAGTTAATATATGTACCCTATGGGCCTGAGTGCGCAAATTGCTTCGTGCACCGTTTAATTTCTGGAATTGAGGCTACGGTTAAAAAAAGATAACTTCTCTTTTTTTCTTCCTTCGCCTTCCTCTGCTTCCTAAACTTTTTGCTTGAGAAAAAAGTATGGAAAGGGGGTGTAAAGGGAGCTGTTTTTGAAAGGTTACTACGCACTGAGACAAAGTGGCGCTACGGAAACAGAGAAAAAAAGTAGTGGGAGATCTGGACGGAAGAAGAGTGACGTATGTGGTGCTTAAAGGTCAGGCGTGCGATAGAGTCTTCACATACGACGAAAAAAAAAAAAAAAACGAGCGCTACAAGTGACGTTATTTTGGTCAGCACAGCCGGGGAGCCGACGACATTATAAGAGGAGGCAACTGCTGCCTACAGAAGATTGTGTCTGTGCGCCGTTTTCTTAATCGATTTTTGCTCCAGACAATGGAATAAGGCGGGTGGATAAAAAAAGCAGAGGGGGGCGTCCAGCTTTTCTCACGGCGGGGTGTCTAGCTCTCTCCTCGCGTAGGCGAGTCCTCCGCTCCCGTGGACTCCGCGGAGGTGGCAATTCCGAGCGCCGTGCCGCGATATCGATTGAGAGGGAGAGCTCAAGCGCATGCGAAAACCGCGTTCCTGGCTACGCTCTGTGCTCCAGCATGAGTTACGGGGTCGCTGCTTGTGGTGCAGGGTACGGAGACACTCGAGCAATGCACGGTGCGAACCGTGGCCTGTGGTACAATTAAACGAACAGTACCTTACATGCAACGCCTTCTTTCTAAACTACTTTCCAGTTTGCATACCCCGAATCTCTCAGCACGTGCCGAGTGATGCATCGTAGATGTGAACACGACGGGCAACGATGTAATGTTGTTACTGGATCCCAGTGGAAGAAGACAAGAAAAATGCTTACAATGCCACTTAACTATTGTAGTTAGGCAATTTTCTTTAGCTGGCTTTTCTCATGGAAAAAATTAAACCCGCCTGATTAGAATTGCTCGCACCTTCTGGAGCCGCGTAGCAACAATGTATCGGTAATAACAGCTAGACTTGGCTTGCTTAACTAATCCAAATCCGCGCGTTGTACGAGGCCCATCGCATGCACTTGCGCTTGGAGACTTTTCACGAAAGCCAGGAAGCAAGAAACCTGGAGAGCCACGGCTATCGCGCAGCACCTGGCGGTTCCCTCGCGCGCACACACACACACTCTCTCTCTCTCACTCACTCTCGCCCTCGCCTCGCATCCGCGCCGAGGCGAGGCAAGCCGCTTCTTCGACCGCTCCGCATCCTCCCTCGCGCCGGCAGTCGGGCTTCGCCTCATCGACGGCTTGCGGCATCCCCTGGCTTTCTCAACATCCAGGTAAGAACGCGATTTCGGCGCGTGGCGAAGTGGGTTTCTATAGAAGCACGCTGGTCGTCGTTGGCATACCTGTATACTCGCGCTGTGCTGCAGCTCTTGGGGATAGCACAGCGTTGCATAGTCGATAACTCTGAACCAGTGCATGCGTGCGAGAGTTTTGTTCACTTCTCTCGAGGGCACGTGCGGCAGTTTTGCTGTTTCGAGTACCCAGCATGAGGAGTGCATTAGGAGAAGGCCAGTCGCCGTTGTCGATGTAAGCGGGCCTTCGTGCTGGCCTTGATTCAGGGGTTAGCGTGGCGTTCTTAGCGGCTTATGCATGTTGACCGGCTGAAACGGATAAATCGAGAAGTTCTCATCAAAAGGAGTAAGAAGCGATTCGTCTCGTCCTGGAGAAATGGCTCGTTAGTGTGTTTCGCCCTTAAAAATCCGCGAATCGTAAAACAAATTCTTTGACACAGTAATGTCTAGTTTTTGAACGTGTCAGAGCTTCGTTTCCAGACTAGTATGCACTAATCGCGTACCACCACTCCGGAGCTACACGTGTGTTAGATAACCATTTAGATTCACAGCAGTGAGATGCATTGAATTTAGGACACATGAAGGTACCAGAAGTGGATGTACTGTGTTATAATAAGAGGAGTACAATCGGTTAGGGGATAGTAACAACGCTGTAAATTTTAATGGTGGCCCAGATGGGTTTCGGGGAGTTATGTAATGTGCGATGGTCGAGGGTCGTTCTTTGTAAGCTGCGAATATGATCGCGGATGATGTGTCGGCACAAATTCCTCGAGAAAATTGTTGAGGGGCTACGGGCAGACAGCATATGCTTGGGGACAGTTTCAGCTCTTGCAAAATGCCAGATTTTTGCAATATTCAATCTTCAGTGTGCTAGGTATTCCCGATGAGATACGTCGAGAAGTTCGGGCGTCGACTTATTTATTGTCAGCGGGCGAAGAAACAAGCAACCACCCGGTAAGGCGCGGCGCAACTACGAAATGCAATGGCACACATGTGACTTCTTGTTTGTAAGGAATGACCTCCAGCAAGGACATACAGCCCATCGACGCTGAAGCGCAGAAATTCACAGCCCTGCAAGTTTGGCCCTGCTCGCTGTAACCGATTGAACAATCCCGCTAACTCGGCTGAGAAGTAAGTTAATTTTTATTTTTCGTTTAGAGACGGAGATTCAGACCTTGAGGTATCTTAAAATGGCGCAAGATACCGAATACGTTCGTGCACTCTAAATATAGGCCAACATAAAGGCTGCTTCCCAGTAGCATATGATCCACTTGTTATCTGCGGTAGCAGCATCTGAACGGATGTCAAGAGGTAAGCAATAATCAGCAGGTTCAAACTTTGTTATGGGCTGCATATGTGCAGCATCAGTGTTTGGCTTTCGCCAACGAAAAACTATGGCCCCCTACCCCGCATCCTAATCCAGTGTGCATTTTTTTTCAATTATCTACTCATGTAAATTAAAATCTGAATAGCGTGCACCAGCAAATTTACTGCGAAAAATGCAGCGTCTGAGCACGTTTCGGACATTTAACGGTGTAATTTGCTGTAATAAATTACCTCTTCACGTATACGAGGTCTGTTAGAAAAGTATCCGACTTTATTTTTTTTTGCGAACACCTGATGGATATGAGACAAGCGCGCTTGCATCAGGCGACCTTGAACCTTCATGCGCGTGCATGAATTTTTTACCGCCTGCCGATAGCGTCAGTCGTTGGGAAGCAGCGTTTGAGTGAGGCAGTGTGCAGTGCTCTCGTCGGTTTTTTATTGCAAGGAAAATGGCGGAGTGAAAGGAGCAGCGCTACTGCAACAAATTTTGCCATAAACTTGGCGACAGCCGAGTGGAAACCATTCGAAATATTCAGACGGCTTTCGGTGAAGATGCTATGAGCAGCACACAGTTTAAGCAGTGTTACAATTGTTTTAAAGATGGCCGCACATCGGTGGAGAACGAGCCACGCTCCAATCGGCCATCAACATGCCAAAATGACCAGGTCATTGCCGAACTGAACGCTATGGTGATGCGGGACTGTCGCGTGACTATCCGAGAAATTGAGGAAGAGGTGGACATGAGCAATTTCTCCGCATATTCCATTATCACCGAAGATTTGGCCATGGAGAGAGTTGCGGCGAAATTCGTGCCGAAGCTGCTCACGGTGGAGCAAAAGCAGCTTCGTGTTGAAGTCTCACAGGACATGCTGGATTCCGCAAACAGTGACCCCGACTTCATGAACATCATAATCACTAGTGACGAGTCTTGGGTGTACAGGTACGACCCGGAAACCAGATCCCAGTCGTCAGAGTGGAAGCATTCCACGTCACCAAGACTTAAGAAGGCCCGCCAATTGCGCAGCAATGTGAAAGTGATGCTGACTGCTTTCTTTGACACCCTCTGTGTGACAGACCACGAGTACGCACTCTACAGGGTCAAACAATGACCAAAGAGTACTACAGGGATGTCCTCCGTTGCCTACGTGATGCTGTGCGGCGCAAGAACCCGGAGCTGAGGTCAACAGGAAATTGGCGCACCCATCGCGCCAATGCTCCTGCACATTCCTCGCACTCGAATCAGATTTTTTGGTGAAAAACCAGACTCCTGTAGTTCAACAGACTCCTTACTGTCCTGATATGGCCCCTGCGATTTCTGGCTGGTTCCCAAAATCAAAAGGCCATTGTAAGGAGCGCGATTTCAGACAAGGAAGAACATTATGGCTGCAACGACAGCTGAGCTAAACTCCATTCCGAAAAGGGCCTTTTCGGAATACTTCCCACAATGGCAGCACCGCTGGGAGAAGTGTGTGGAGTCCCAAGTAGACTACTTTAAAGATGACTAGGTTTGCAACGCTCCAGTTATGCAAATTTTTTTTCAACGGTCAAAGGTCGGATACTTTTCTAACAGACCTCGTATATCGGAATCATATGCCGCTCCACACCTGTTGCATGTCGCTGTCCTGATCGTGGTGTCGATCACCTGCGAATAGCACTCGGTATTTCATTTTTCTCCACGCCATCATCATCAGCCTGCCCATTGCAGGGCAAATTCCTCTCCCATGTCTCTCCAATTAACCCTCCACGCCATACCAGTGTTTAAAAATTCCCCCGAGAATGGAATATGTTTGACAGGCTTAATGGCACAAAATATTTTTTCCCTCTTACAACCGATCCCCGTACCACCGCACAATGCAGTGTTTTTCCTTTAATGTTTCAGTTCGTCTCAAGGTGGTTTAAATGAACCGCATTCTGTGAGCATACTTGTACTGTCGCAGTGCTCGGCAAGATTTATGTTGCGAAGAGATAGCGCAGCCTAATATTATTATTGCAATTATGATGAATTAATGTTATAGCATAATTAAATATCGTTATAACAGCCACCCCCAACTTGCGTTCATCCTTGTAAGGATACTGGGCAGACTGTTTCCATCAGATTCCCACTTGAGCTGGACGATGATTAGTAGCAGAAATATGCGCAAACAGTAGGGTCTTTGATCAGTGCTGCACCATTGGTTAATGAACGGCGTGCCGTTACTTTGTTTGATAACTTCTTCGTTTGGTTTCCGAGTGGACACTTGACGAAAACATCGTTAGCCAGCTGCTCTGGAAGTAGCTCCTTTGCATAGTTCGGGGCTAACAAAAAATTGTGGGCCGTTACAGTGCCGAAAATGATACTTGGATGAGCCGTCCATTTGTTTTAAACTTCAACAGCGGTCTAGATAACCGAACTGTCAGTGGTTTTCTTCTAGTTTAGGGACTAATTTAGTTCCTAATTTGTAGAATGAGCAAGGAAAATCAATAGCAGCTTTGCCACTTCTGGGCTCTTGAATTGGCGTTAAGCCTGGCAAAGCGTTGATGGTCCGGGCTCCCTCTCTCCTTCATATATGTTCTTTTTTTTACCTTTTATGAGAGGAGCAATCAAAGGGAAAAGGGCTGAAATGCTTCTCGAAACGGGGAAAGGTGATGTGAGGTATGAGAAGGCGGCTTATTTTAGCTCGCAAGTATACACAGATAGGAGAAAGAAAATGAAATCAGTAGGAAACTAGGTTCATTAAAGGTCTCTGAGAGAAAGTGCAGTGCTATTAATACTAGCTAAACCACAGTTCACAAGCTGATGCGCTTATCTGACACCAAAAAAAATATGCTACCGAAATTTACCACTGCACTTACCACACTGTAAACACAGGGCATGCTGCTATTTTCTTGGTGCTGTGAATGTCCGGCATGTTATAAAACATCGACACTATACAAGATGTTTCATTTAAAATGGCCTGCAATTGTTAAGAATATATTTTTTGAGTGAGAAGAGCGCTTTTTTTCGGCAAAGCATTTTCAGTGGTGCAGCATATACAGCTAAGACGTGCCAACTAGTAGGCTGGGTAACTAAAACTGAGTAGTTAATTTTCTCACTATTACTGTTAGTTCTCTGATTCATTCAGAGACGTGTAGCCCACCATAAGTAATGGCCATATCAATGTTTTCTAATTTCGAAAACACAGTTACCTCGGCGCTGTGGCCCAACAAATTTTGCCTACGTAGCGCCAAAATACATGCACTTTCGAGAAGCTTGCAGACAAAGAAACCCCTCCAGTGCACGTAACTCGTCCAAATAGCCATAATTTGTTGGGCCCCAGAGCCGAAAGTAACGGCGTTTTCGAAATTAGAAAAAAAACTGATATGGCTGTTACTTATGGCAGGCTACGCGCCTTTGAATAAAGAAGGAAACTAACAGTAATAGTGAGAAAGTTAATTATTCAGTATTAGTCAACCAGCCTACCAGTTACAGCTAGCACGTCATAGCTGTTTTTTGAAGCGCTACACCACTGATACACGAAAAAAGCGCTCTTCTAACTCAAAAAACCTATTTTTCAAAATTGCAGAACATCTTAGGTTAAGCACACTGCAGGCTGTCAACACAGCTTGAACTAAGCGCAAAGGTCTCGTAGCTCTCGAAGTTCTCGGATTTCTAAAAAAAATTCTCTAAACGCGCGCATGATATGAGATCTAGCGGCGAGCGTTATTGTTATGTGGCGGTTATCCACCTTACACTACTTTCAAAGAAACCTTCGATATAAAGCACACAGCCTGTCTTATCGTCTTTGGCGATGAAAATTTTACTTCAGACAGCGCAAAATAAGGTATTCTACACAATATACGTCTACCTCGAGGGAACACATTTCGCTAAAGGCTTTTCTCGCGCCATAAGCACTTTGTGTAATTGGTGCCCAGACGGTATTAACGTTTTAACAGTGCAAGACACCTTGAAAAGTACGCTGTATTTCTTGGTTAGTCTGGAATAACCTGGGGCCTTGAGCATCGTTAAAGAAAGAGCCAGTTTTTCCTTGGAATATGCGACCTTGCGTTTCAAATGAAAGGTCCATCGCTGTGTGACAGACATCAGCCACGCCCCACTCCCTTAATGGGCATGCTCCTGTTGCTGTACATCACTGCTACATTCCGAATAGAGTAAGGATATCGTGGTATCCACGAATATAAAATGCCTTATGAAGTTCCACTGCTTTTGTTCAAGCTTTGTGGATCTCATATGGTCATGAAATGGATGCTTTGCTGCTACAATACAAGCGGCGTCTGCATGTGTTAAAAACAACAGAGCGGGATGTAGCAGGTGGTATTCAAAAGCTGTGATCTGAAGACGCAGTTGCTACTTTTTTTAGGCAAAAGGAGCTGGTAACACCTGTAAGGGTGGCTCACCTCTGTGTCGTACATAAATGTGCCAGAACTAACTGGTTTATGCAAAGTATATAAGCCCTGTTCGCGTGCGTACACTTACGTCGCAGGCCAGCCATGCCGCAGTACAGGCTGGTCGACTACAAGGTTCCTTCGTCCGGCCGCTTGGCGGCGCTGCTGTTCACCTACGCGGGAGTCGACTTCGAGTACGTCACCTACGAGAAGTCCAAGGCGGCCGAGGCAGAAGCCGGTAAACGAATCGAACGACTGCCTCTGCATGCCGCGCGCTTTGTGTAATCCGCTCTACCCGCTCACGCAAGCGTTTCTGTAAATGAGCTGCTGGCCCGCTCACAACCGGCACGCTCTGGCGTCTCCGCCCGGGAGGCGGTGGAGGCGGGCCACAGAGCGCGAAGAACGCGCTGAAGGAAATCACTTTCGTTGTCTGTATACCCCCGTTAGGACTGCACAACTGCATTAATGCGAAGTTTGCGAACTACTGCGAAGTTTGCAGTAGAGGGCTGAAAAGCGGAGTTCACCGTGACCAGGAAGTGGGTTATGGCCTGCTGGCATTCGTGCACCACAGGTTTCAGTAAATACTGGTTGTTCTGAGAGTTGTGAATTGAAAGCCTTAGAGGAGGCGGTTGGATGGGGTCGCCCTATATGCACTGGCGTTTACTGAACTTTATTCGCAAAAAAAAAGTGGGGGGGGGGGGGGGGGGTAAGCTATTATTCATAGAAAATTTCTCCCCGAAAGGGCGGTGGTCCTTTTTTACTACTTCAAATCCCTTCGTGTCACTTTCGATAAAGACCTTAAAAGAAATGTGGAGATTATTTCCCTTTTGTACTCGCATATGCATATCACTTTCTGTCATTATTGCAGCAATGGCCTTTACTAAAATATTTTTCAAAGCAAGGTCAAATTTCTAGCCGCCGAAGGTTCAAGAGCTAGGCCTGCTGGAAGATTACACGCCGCGAAGGCTAACTGCAAAGGCAAAAGAGTCTAAAGTTTATGTGGTTGCATTTATGCAGTGGCAGTTGATGGAATAGCTTTGTATTTTTATATTGAGTTTTTGCATGCGACTAATTTTTAGCGTATATTATCATTCTGTGACATTCAGAAATTGTCATAATATGCAGTAGGCATATTTTGTCTAATATATATACTAGCCTTTCACATTATGCAATATTTTAAACCACTATAGTGACAAAAGAGTGGAAGTTCATCAGTTTTTTGCGACGTTCCCACTGCTTGGGCAGTACACGCTCTTCTTAGAGCGCCGCTTTTGGGGAAGCCCTTCCCACTTATTTATTTTTTGCACATAATTCAGTCCTTCCTTTATAGGGTTATCGCAGGAGTGGGCGTGAAAAGTATCAGTTGCAGAGACGAAGTATACAGCAATGATAGAAACAAAAATGAATAGTACAATGCAAAATAATGGGCAACAATACAAGCAAAATGATAAAAGAGCCCACAATTTTCAATAGTGGCTAAAAACTCAATCCACAGGGAGCGAACGAGCAGAGCCAGATTAAGAATTTAAAAAGTGTTTGTGCGGACTAAGGAAGGGGCGTTGTTTAGCTAATGGTTACTTCTTGCTGCAGATGGTTTAGAAATAATTAGGTAATTATCTGCAGAAACTAGCAAAATGCGTTAATTATAGAACAAATTAACTCTAATTATTAAGTGCGTCGACGAGTTGAGAGCGGTTATAAATCTAGAGACGAAAGCGCCGCGGAAAGCGAAACACTCTTATCGTATCGGCAGCATATAAAACGAATCGCTTTCTTTTGGATTGTTTCGATTTTGTTAACACTACATTGCATGTAAAGGATTTCATGCGGGAAATGCATATTCTGGTAATGGCCGGGTTAATAATTTATTTAACTTCGTGCCCTAGGAGATATCGTAGTTTTTTCGAGGCCTTTGAGGTTATTAAATCCATGTGTTTATTCATACAGACCGTGACATAAAGCACACTTCTTCGGCATTTCTTGTAGCACAACAGTGTGGGCAAGTTTAGTTTTCCTAAATAAAATTTTGCATCCGGAGTGAAGGGTGTTGGCACCCTCGTAAATCTGCCCCTGTGCTCTGACCATATTTTATGCTACGCGTAAGTATGGGACAAGAATCGATCTAAACTTATCGATCCGGTTAATCACCTAACACTTTCATTACGGTCATGTGAGGTGAAAGTCACTGGAGCCGGATAATCCAAGCTCGTGATCCCGAAATTCTGCATACCGAGCGCAGTTAATTACTTTCGTTTGCAGACCCCAGCAAACGGAAAGACGAAAACTGCAGACCCGCAGTGCTTTTGGTGCGTTGCAAGTCCGCAATTCTGGCCCGCACAGTTGCAGAGACCGTGTAAGCAGGGCTCCCTCCGTTTTAACGTAGCGCCAGTTGCGGGGAAGGTAATTTGCTTTCCAGCCACATCAGCGCAATGCGAGCTGCCGTACGTTCAGTGCAGCTGGCAAGGATTCACTTTCTGCTGCCGGAAGATGTGGACAAGTTTCTTTGTTTCTGCACGCAAGATCACGATCAGTAATTCTATTTTATTGACTGACTGACTGACTGACTGACTGACGAACTGACTGACTGACGAACTGACTGACTGACGACTGACTGACGACTGACTGACGACTGACTGACTGACTGACGACTGACTGACGACTGACTGACGACTGACTGACGACTGACTGACTACTGACTAACGACTGACGACTGACTGACGAACTGACGACTGACTGACGATCTGACTGACTGACGAACTGACTGACTGACGAACTGACTGACTGACGAACTGACTGACTGACGAACCGACTGACTGACTGACTGACTGACGAACTGACTGACTGACTGACTGACTGACTGACGAACTGACTGACGACTGACTGACGACTGACTGACGACTGACTGACGAACTGACTGACTGACTCATTCATTCATTTATTCAAAAAGCGATCGATCGATCATTTGATTCACTGATGCCTCTATCTGGCTTATATTTATTGTCATCACCACAGCGCAGCTGTGGTCATATCGTGCACCCGTATAATATGTGAATACATGATATGACTTCAGTTGCGCTGGGCTGACTACCTCGGAAGTAAAAGGAACTGTCGTGTGCAAAAATATTGAAAATGCCTAGTTTTGCTGATTTTGCATCTGGAGCGTCCGAATCGAGAGCCGAGCCCACCTACCTTCTCTCACAGCGGTGGCCTAGAGGCTTGGTAATCCGCTCGGCATGCTTCCGGGACCTCCCGCGTACCAGGCCGCTCGGCAACCATCGGTACCACGATGGGTGCAATTAAGAATGCCCCTGGCCTGGTGCTTGGCTTTGACCCCTACCTCTAGCAGACCAGGTATGTCAGTCACGACCATCTTTGACTAATCTGCCCTTGTACCAATAAAATGTAATCGAGAGTAGATAACAGCAAATTAATTTATTAAGTCTGACGGAACCTCGGGTTGATGAACAAAAACTCACTCACTGTCATCTTTCGGAATGCCAGCAAACTCCACAGTGGGCGAATGCGGCGTCCATCACAACCGTTTCAGATGCCCTGCAAAGTAGTGTCCATGCGATGACGACCAACAAGTGACTTGCAAAGGGCTAAAATGGACTAAAATGAAACTATGTACGCATAACATTAACCTTATGTGAAATGAAATAAGCCAAGCTGCGCACTGGATACATGCATACTCTAAATAAGAAAGCGCTATGAACCTATTCGGGTGCTGCAAAGTGAAATATTGTGGGATGAGTACGCAACAGCTGGTGTTTTATTTCACCGTCTGCACTGAAGCTAACCCTTTCTCTTTGGTCGCTGTGTTAGTGCGCGCTGCGTTAGTACATTTAACTTTACAAACAAGTAAAAACAATGATAATACAAATACAACGCGTGTGCTGTACGCGGGCTTTTCATATGCTCTTGTGGCAGGCAACGAGGCTGATTGCCGAGTCTGTAGTCGGCGAATAAAAATGCGGTAAGTAGCTGAGTAGGAGGAATCTGGACTAGAATGACGTCTTTTATTGCTCTGATTGCGCTTCCAGAAAAAGTGGCTTATCGTTACTTCGTGTGGCCGATATACCTCGGCGCTACCGAAACCAGTTCATCGTCTTGATGTTCTGCTGAGGCAGGAAGGCGCGTTATCTTCCGCGCATGCAGCCAGCCGTCGGAAATAAACGATGGACGTCAACCTTATTAGCTGAATAATGGACTGAATTTGCATTACATGGTAGCCAAGTCTCTTGAGCACGATATTCTCTTCCTTTTATCACTATCAATGTTGGGCTGTGAACCAACAGTACACGACAGGCGCACGACGGGCGCAGCGCTCCACAACCAACGAGGAAACAGAGATGGTGCGAAATGGCAACTATTTGTTGAGAGACAAGGAGATCTCTGACGAGCGTGTATTCGTAGGTTAAGTAGAGCACGGTACACGAAGAAAACTAGGCTTAAGCAGACAAGACGAAGGGTAGAAGAAGCACAATGGGACGGCCGTTCATGCTTCCATGTGTACTTCGTCCTGCATGGTTAGGCCCAGATATTTTTCTTGCAAGATTTCTCATCAGAGCTGCGTTGACAGCTTGCTATGACGAGACTTCACGGAACTACACCTACCCCTTACGTAGCAAGGCTGAATGGTGGGCCTGCTAGTAATGCCTGTTCAAAAGAGTTTCTAGCAGCCAAAAAAAAAAAAAAAGACACACATAAGAGAGGACAGCACAGGACGCGGGCTGGACTAACAAAAGTAATTTTGTTGAAAACAGACCACCGAATAAAAGCCCCGCATGCGCCAAGCCAGGACAGGTAATCAATGTACATGTATAAAAATTAAAAAAAATCAATGTCCTAAGTAAGTCATATAGATGATGAATTTAATCAAGAATTACTCTTGCGTAAGGGTCTTTTCTGGCTGGTAGAAAGTATTCGTTTTTAACCTCTCATGGAACCCGACAGGGGCATATGAGGTATTAATCAATAAAAATAAGGCATACAGAATTGCTGGCTTGCCTCCGTCTTTCATCACGTTATGGAAGCGTACAATACGCCTAGGAGCGCGTATCGATAATAGTTGCTGAGCTTCCTTTCTGGAATTATTCCAGCTTTCGTTGCGGGGTAGGTTAGGGGGGCGGGGTCGGAACGAGAATCGAATCTTTCCATTGTTTCAAAAATGAAAACTTTGCTCCGAGGGGGTCGAAAGGTTTTAAAGCCTGTTTACTCTAAGCAACCAGCATGAAGTGCTATTCCCACCATATCTTTTCTCACAAAACACAGTTTGCAGCGCGGGCTTCATCGCGTGAGAATCATTAAATCGAGTGGCTCTTCGTCGCCATTCCAGAAATGGCGGTTGACTTGCATACATTCTGCACTTTCAGAAATAGGGAGCAGTGAAACTGTCGCAGGCTTTTATTTCCTATGTTGAAATTGGTATAATATCCCTAGCCGTAGCTCTTGCAGCGAGCACGGACGCCATAATCAATTTTGCTTCATCTAATCTGGTTTGGTTTATGCGGGTTTAACGTCCCAAAGCGACGCAGGCTATGAGGGACGCCGTAGTGAAAAGCTCCGGAAATTTTGACCGCCTGGGGTTCTTTCACATGCACTGACATCGCACAGTAAATGGGTCTCTAAATTTCGTCTCCATCGAAATTTGACCACCGCGGCCAGGATCGAACCCGCGTCTTTCGGGTCAGCAGCCGAGCGCCATAATCACTGAGCCACCACGGCGGCTGTTTAATTGAATCTAGTGTTGAACTGCAACGACAACAAAGATTGCAGCAAGAGCATTTGAACAGAGGAGAACAACAGCAGCAACGTTACTGCGCTGTCGTATGACACGTAATCTATAACGCTTATTACGTGCGAACTGGGCCACAACACTGGCGTCGGCATAACACGAATTTCCTCCGTGCCAAATGACGTTGCTCGTATTGAACCGCGACTGAAATGAGGCGTTCCGGGCAGCTCTCTCTCTCTTTGCCTCCCTTTCTACCTACCTGTAAACTTGCGGGCCGCTGCAGGGGCTGTTCTCAGCAGCAGCGCACCGTGGACGGCGCGCAGAGCAGGAAATTGATTTGCTCCAAACTCGCTCCGCGAGCGCGTTTCACGCTGCGCTGCTTTCAGCGTTCCACAAATGCCTCGCTGCCCCGGTGGAGCTTCGCTCGCCCCGATATCGCAGCAGCAGGGGCTCCGCACGCCGCCTTGCTGCTAAGAACTTCCTATAAGTTTCTGACAGCTTGCCCTGCAGTGACTAAACTAATACGATGAAAGTAAAAAAAAAGAACTTTGAGATCCCTGCGGCGACCAGCATTGGAGCAATGCGACAGCAAAACGTCCGCCTACTGTATCGACGTCCGTGGCTGTCCTTACTTACATGTGCTATATCGACGTCTGTGGCCATTTTGACGTCTAAGTGTATTTTTCGCGTTTAATTAATTAACTAATAACACCTCATCAACCAATTTTTTCCCACGGCAACACTTTATCACACACTGTCGCAATCACACTTTCACATATTTATCTTCAGAGAACAACGCAATCGCGCGGACGCTTTTTACTGACGTGACAGAGCCTTATAATTCTATATATATATATATATATATATATATATATATATATATATATATATATATATATATATATATATATATATATATATATATATATATATATATATATATATATATATAGAATTATAAGATAAATATGTGAAAGTGTGATTGCGACAGTGTGTGATAAAGTGTTGCAGATGCACAGGCCGCATCTGGACGTTGTATTTCCTGAGTACCTGTTCCTCGCACTCTCTCTCTTTTTTGTGTGTGTGGGTCGCACTGCCTCTAATAATTTTTTATGAGTATTTTTCTGCTATGTGCTTTGTGTTTCCCACTTACCTGTTCTGTGCCCACCCCTATAAAAGGGGATGCATTAACAATGTAAAATCACTCCTGAAGAAGATCGGTCTTCCGATCGAAACGTCGAGTCGAATAAATATGTTTCCTTTAACGAAGCGTATACTTCGCTATATACTCTTGTAAGCAGTCAAGTACTTTATGATTTCGCAACCTATATATATATATATATATAGGTTGCGAAATCATAAAGTACTTGACTGCTTATATATATATATATATATATATATATATATATATATATATATATATATATATATATATATATAATGCAGAACCACTGCTTTCGTGCTTTGTCTCAAAGCGCATCCGGCATGCACAAGGCGAGCTTTCTTGGACATAACGCTTTTGTCGTGAGGCAGCTGTGGAATAATGTAAGATACTGCTATGAACATACTGATCGGAATGGTCTCATTGTTCCCATGCGTAGAAAAAATTTTCCTTTTAGAGTTTGTTCTGCGCTCGCACCAAGTAGTTACCACTGCCGCAGAAAACCAACGGGGTGTGTTTTTGACAATAATTCGTAGAAAACTACTAACTTCTCAAGTTCCCGTTGAAAAATGCGCTTGTCCAGATTTTCAGGGTGTGGTTATCCTCAGCCATGCAGCAACGTATCTTGGTATGTTGTGGTACGGTACGATATAGTATGGTATATATGGTGGTATATATGGTATGGTACGTTATATTGTATATGGTATGGTATAGTATGTACGTTATGATGCGGTATGGTATGGCGTGGTACGGTATGGTACGTTACGGTATGGTATGATATGATATGGTGCGGTACGGTATGGTATGTATGAAAAACGAGCACAGGAAGCGCTGGAGGGGTGGGGGGGGGGGGGGTGAGCTTGGTAAGTGTGGAGAGAGGGAGCAGAGAAAGAGTCGGAATGTGTCCCGGTGAGCAGTCGCTTGTTGTGCGTGAAAGATCATCGACTAACGCGCCACCTCGTGTCGTATACGGCACTCCATATCGAAGCTATTGGGTCATAGTGTCTCTTCCTTTCTCTTTTCTCACCCCGCGCTTTTGCTGTGTTTTCCTGGTCCTCGAAAATAAACGGCGCTATTCTCATCCGCTTCACAGCTGCTCCTTTCGGTTCGCTGCCCGTGCTGTACGCGGACGGAGAGGTGCTGGGCTCGGACTACGCCATCTGCGTCTACATCGCCAGACAGTACGGTGAGTGCTGAGCGTGTGAGCTTTCCGACTGCAGCGCGACGCCTGTACGCTGCACTGCACGCCGTCGAAGCTACGTTAATCCTGCGGTAACAGTGGCAGAGACAGTGACACGAAAAGAGCACGAAGCCGTGTTTTTCAATTTATTTTATTTAGAAATACTGCTGTCTTGGAGGAGAGACATAGCAGGAGTGGGTACATACATTAGTAAAAGCAAATAACATGGGTAGCGTAGAAATAGATAACACAGAAGTATTAAAAGCAGATCAACAGGTCAAATTGTCAGGCAACTGAACAACAAACTCTTCACTTGGCAATAAGCGAAGTGAGCCGTCCAATCCATTCCAAATTTCAACAGTTAGAGGGAAAAAAGAAAATTTAAAACAATCTATTTGTGGTTTGAAAGGAACAATGTTTAATGGGTGGTTCTGTCGGGTTGCACGTGCGCTTGAGGACACAAATGTAAAGGGTGCCTGAATGCCAGATGACGTGTGAACGATCTTGTGCAGCAAAATGATGCGTTCACGTGTGCGCCTAGGTTCTAACGTTTGTAAAGATAAACTGTGCATATGGGAAGAGGGTGAAAACTTTGCGATCGTACCGGCCGAAGATGAATCGTATTGCTTTTTTTGAACTGATTCTAAACGGTCAATTTCGCGCGCGTAATGAGGGGACCAGACAATTGAGGCGTACTCTAGGATGGGTCGAACTAGTGATTTTTAAGCAGTTAATTTACATTCCTTCGTGACATTTTTTAAGGTTCGTTTGAGATAGCCAAGTTTGCGAAGTGCTTTCCCAGATATGTTGTTTATGTGAGCACTCCATTTCAACTTGTGCGAAAATATAACGCCCAGGTATCCGAATTCGCTGACATGGGTCAAGCAGTTACCGTTATTACTGTAAGAGAAATGCAGCGGATTCTTTTTGTTACCAAAGGTCATTGCAACTGTTTTAGGGAAATTAATTTTCATTTGCCATGCGTTACTCCATTCACAGAACAATGAAAACACTTTGTTTAGTTCCTGTTTATCATCGGCGTTAGCAACGTTGCGGTAAAGCACGCAGTCATCGGCATATAGGCGTAACTTCACTGCGGTGTCGTTAGTAACATTAGCTACATCATTAATAAAAATTATGAAGAGTAGAGGCCCAAGCACCGATCCTTGGGGCACACCTGAAGTTACAGTGACTGAAGATGACTGTGCATGGTTGAAAGTGACGAACTGGGATCTTAAGTATAAGTAGTCGGTTATCCAGTTCAGTAAATTATTGCCGTTCAATATGGTGCGTAGTTTACGAAGAAGCTTATTATGGCAGACCATGTCAAATGCTTTGGAATAATCTATAAATATTGCATCGATTTGATCACGGTTATTTAAAGCGGAAGCGATGTGGTGAGTAAATTCAATGAGCTGACTGACAGTGGGCAAACCAGATCGAAAACCGTGCTGATAGTGTGACAGTAGATTATGACAAGTTAAGAAGTGAAAAATGTGCTTGTGAATAATGTGCTCAAGAAGGTTGCAGCAAGTGGAAATTAGGGAGATCGGTCGGTAATTACTAATTTGTTGTTTATCGTCAGATTTCTGTTTCGATGGGTTTTCGACACTGTACGCCGCATCCGGATTCGGTACAGCACGAGTAACCAATACTTAAAGCTTCGACGTCAGACTTCAAAGCTGAGAGGAAAACGATACAAGGGTCCGGCTTTAAAAACTGCGTCTAGTTTGGGTGCTTGAGAGTCGCTGAACTTAGTTCAGCGCCGAGGTTATGCGTCTAACAGCCGGGTATACGGCAAGCACAACGTCACCCCACGCTTCTGGCACCGAAAAACGTCACAGATGCTCCCTTTTTTGCAGGTCTGGAGGGCAAGGACGCCCGGGAGGCCACGAAGTGTGCGACCATTGTGACGGGCATCGCGTCCCTCTTCGCCAGCGTGCGTCACGCCAAGCCACAGAGACTAGCGCCCGAGGAAGACGTAAGTGGAACGGATGTGGGGGCGAAAAGGGGAAGGAGATGGAGGCGTTTATAACGGCGAGTTGGGGAACAGCAATACGCAACACGATCGAATTTGCGCTTAGTAACAAAATCTTGGCGGGACCTTTTAAAAATGGTTCATTTATGTAAGTAGTGCTTTAAATGAAAGAAAAAAAATAGACTATGTGGAACAACGTTCTAGTTAAAATGAGCAAGTTATATGTAGAACAGTGTTCTACACACGCGTATCTCGAACACCGTTTCGACTCTACTCTGAAGATTATTATGTGGAACCTCGTTTCATGCACATAAATTATCACAACACGTGCACATGCGCGTAGTAAGGACACGGTCAGTTTCTTCTGTCGTTCAACTTTCTTCTTCTGCAATTCTAATGAGAATGTATGCAACCTCGAGTAACTTGTGCACTGTCGGGCTGTAATGACTGCAGCAAATAGGAATGCACTCTTGTCGAACAATGGTGTAGAGATACGTAGTATGCTTTGTATGCTAAGGCGCTAAGTCTGTGGTTGCATGCCAGGGCCCATACGTAGCTGCTGAGAATGATAGCAAATTATGGGATGAAAATACGAAACTATACCGAACTGTAGCCTTTAGAAACCATTCCGTTTGAGAAAACGAAGAGAAGAGCGAGCTACGAAATGATAATTGCATACTGTAACTAGATAAATTGAAATTATAGGCAAAAAAGAACGACTTGCCACCGACAAACACGAATGCATAACCATTGCATGTCATGCGTCTTCTTTCGTGTGCTTGACAAGCGCATTATTTAAATGATATTCGCTGCAGTCTGCATGTTCGTGCCAATAGATGCCTAGGAAAGAAAGTGGAGGTTAAGTAACGCCGTAGCTAAGCTTGGTAGAGTACCGCAGGTGTTATATAAAGGTCGCGGCGTCGGTCTCCTTCAGTTACAGGGTGGCGTTCCGTCGAAATGCCTTTAACATAATATAAGATCAAAATTTCACAGTTCACTTCAAAATTTCCGATTCCCACAAGCCTTAATGCGTTACAGTGGCTGCTGACCTTTTAAAATCGTACGTTTAGCAAGTCCCTTATTCGTTTTCTTTTTTTCAGTATCACTCTGAGTCTTTGTGCTGTCTTTTTCACTATATCACCCTTACCAGTGTTGTACTGTCTATTGTACTGATTTGTTAGAAGAAATCTGAGGCGGTTTAAGTTTACTTTTATATTTTTCTACGTTACACTATTTACAAGTATTTTTTGCATCACGTTAGCCAGCACGTAACGCACGCAGCACGTTAAATATGGACAACATATCAGACTGCAGATATTTTGAATCAGTTAGAAAAACAACATGATTTTAACTGCATGTCTGCTACTCCGGCTAATTGCAGCTGCAAACAGGGCTATGACGCTAGCAACGACTATTGTTGAAATGCTGACCCTAATTTTCGCTAAAGCTAAAGAAAAGCATAGTATACTTCAAACAAAATAAATATTTTTAAGCAAGTGTTGTTTATTTCCCGGCCGAAAATGGTTGTTTTTAATATTTATAAGGTTTTAAACTTGTTGAACAAGTATGTTTACGTCACGACCGCGTGATCGCCATCTTTGCTGTGTCTGAAAACGTCTAGCAACAGTTCGGTTTAAGGTAAGTGCAGTTACGTTGGGGAATTGCAGTTAAGGTTGGTCATGTGACAAGGCTATAAGTGGTCCTTGCCCTACCGGTTGAAGCTATTTAGCAGTTACCGTTTATTTTATTTTTTTTCACCGATCACTGCTCCTTTGAGTAGACTTGCTCATGCAGTCATTATTATGCACCTTATGTCCTTTATGTGTTCCCTTCCATGCCAATGCTCCTCGGCCGCACTGAGCGGATGTCGTCCTCTATGTCGGCAGAGCTGCACGGGATCAAAGGAGGCGCTGCTCATGCTAGGGGTATTTCCGAGCTTCAAAACAGCTCTACGAAATCTTGCAGTTATGAGCGGGAATTCCAATCAGCAACCCTTTGCCTACATGTAGCCCGTACATATTTGGCACTAAAACATTCCTTTGACCAGAGTAGCTTATAAATGAGTAAGCTTTCAGTGGCACCAGGACACTGCGGCATTTTAAGTTAATATAACGTAGATGAACCCACCCGAAAAAGTCTTCACAGCTGGAATTTGAAGGGAATGTTGTTTATGAAATGACAAGTAAATACTACGACGAAAGTAATAATAACCTCGGAGATGAATTTGGTTTCCTATGATCGAATGGCCCGAGGATGAATTTAATACTTCCGCAGATACTGCTTCACCAGTTGTGAATTACCATAGGCTCCGTTTTGAAAGCAGCATGTGCAGAGTTATCTGCGTCGGACAGGGCAAGCCACCGAGCCCTAATGTGAAAATTGCGGCTTGATGTAAACAATGCAGTCGATCTTATTAAAATTCATTGCGTTTATAAATATACGAGAAAACTTGTTAGCAGGGCCGCATTGAGATCTTCGCCTGGCCTGAAACATTTTGGATGCGGTTTGAAACAGCAACAAGCTTCAAAAGCTATTGCTTTTCCACTTTCATGACATTGGACTCTTTGAGAAACAACTTTAAACCGTGTCAGCTTGAACGCTTTAAACGCCTCGCTTCCGAACTGCATGGCCATAATTTTACTTTTCACTCTAACCTCCCTGTCTTCCTTTCTTCATTATTCTCTTTTCCCTACCCTTCGTATTTCTTGCCATCCATCTTCTTCTGCCTTTCGCTCTTGTATCCCCTCTTCGTGGCAGTGAAACATGCCCTGCAGTGGGCGTAGTCAAGCTGATGATGATGATGATGATGATGATGATGATGATGAATAATGGACATATCGAACAATTTCGCGATCCCCTCAGACATAGCACAGTTATTTCGGTAGCATGCTCAACTATGTGTTGATGTTTAGACTTTTGTTGTAGCTTGTGCTATATGTGCATGGTGTGACCGGCAAACACGAGCTGTCGCACCTGCGTTCTTTATTTCGTTAATGCGCATCAGTAATTCGCCAGCTCTTATTAATTATTAAAAGCCTAATCAGGGGAAAAAAATGTGCCGGTCATAAAACTCGCCCATTTGCTGGAGAGAAGTGACGTCACCAGAGTCGGTAATTCCCATTGGCAGGATAGAAGTGACGTCACCAGAGCGGAAGTGGCGGCACTTCCGGTAAAGGCATCGACAGGTTTTCACACTATCGCATTGCGCACACTTAAGGTAATTAGGCGTCCGTGCGATTTTTTTCTTCATCCTTCTGATACTGGAGCGCTTTTCAAGCAGGAGTAACGGGCTGAAGACAGGGTGCACACAAGCCGAGCCTTTAGCGAAGTGCAGCCCTTTCACTCTCATTACTAGCGTGTGCCCTGCTTTGTCCTTACCACTTTGAAATTCAAGCAGGACTAAATGAACCGTGGCAGCCTTTGGACGTACGCTTACTAACTGCAACAAACGGCGCCGCCCCACGATCGTATGTCAACAGCAGAGGTTCGGAGTAATTAATGGCATTGCCTGCCACCCCCACTCCGCCGACAGCGATCAGAGGCTAGTTCGCAGTAAATAAATGAACCGTTAGGCACACCAGCATAGGAGGAAGCTCGCTGCAGCTGCCGCGCCTTCTTAATTAAAAATCGAAGCATGCAAGATCGCTGCAAGGCCACTCGCCAGGAAGTGTTTTTATGAGGAGCCTCTTGAACGATGCGCGTCCAGTGTCCTTGAACCGATTAGAGGAGCCAGTAATAGCTCACAGTTGTACCAGTCGTTACGGCGCAGTCATTGCGGCGCTAATTGCGCCTGTATACGAATTGTATACGAAATGTATAAAAAAGTGCATACGAAAGGAGAAAAAAGGCAAGGTAAGAGGCGGGAAGGCAGCAGAGTCAGGTGATGTGCGAACTTTAAAAATTTGCTCGGATAGTATGCTCGCCATGAGTAACGCCAGAAAAGGACATTTACAGGAGACCAAAAGGACCCCTTTGTCCCATGGTGGTCGCGACCTATCCGATAAAAAAAAAAAAATGAAAACCACAAAATCGCCTCTGGTGTAGGGAATTAAGTATCCTTATAATGTTCCGGCGGTCCGTCGGTTAGCGTCGACGCATATCATTCTTTCCAAGGACCATAAACGAGCAGAAGGGGCTGCCCCGGGAGGTAGTATACAGAACATCTAACCCATCTTTCAACTCATTTTTGTTGTATGCTTGTAGTTTGTTTCTTTTTCCGGGGGGGGGGGGGGGGGGGGATGGTTTGTATACCACACGGATTTGATTATTTAAGCTGCTACTTGAAATTCTGCTGAATTGTTCGATATTTATTGTTACCTAAGTGTGATTGTGTTGTACTGTTTATGCTGAAATTTATTTTTCGTTGCCCCCCCTCCCCCATTTCCTCTCTGTAATTACATGCCTGGCGATGTGGGTGCAGTGATAACTAACTAACTAACTAACTAACTAACTAACTAACTAACTAACTAACTAACTAACTAACTAACTAACTAACTAACTAACTAACTAACTAACTAACTAACTAACTAACTAACTAACTAACTAACTAACTAACTAACTAACTAACTAACTAACTAACTAACTAACTAACTAAAACTAGCTATAACAAACAAACAAACTAACTAACTAACTAACTATAACTAACTAACTAACTAAATAAATAAGTAAATCACAGTGCATTTTGGAGTCCGAAAGTCTACGAAAGCGCCTGATCATGCCCTGAAGATAATGCGAAATTGCATTGGTGAAGACATACTTCAGCTATGGAATTCAACGAAAATGCGAAAGCTATTGCGGTACCCTATGAGAAGTAAAGAATTACAATCCTTCAATAGCGGTGCCACACACTACATCAAGGATTTCGGTAAATATTTGGACTTTGTTTAGAACAAGCGGAACGTCCAAAAAGCCACGAACCGTACTTCAGGCTTTTCCGCGACAGGTTAGACAGGATGAACAGGGCACATCATAAATAACTGCAGGTAACGGTTTTGCGCAGCACTTATTTGCCCTCGGAGAGCTTTCCCAAACCTAAAGGTTCCTGTTCAATGATTAAAAGTGTGAAGAAAAACCACTAACTTAAGCTCGTTCACGTTCTCTTTCAGAAACTAGCTGAAGCGAAGGACCTGCGGGAGAAGGTCCCGAGATACTTGCGGTACTTCGAGAACCTCTTGAAGAAGAACGGCACGGAGTACTTCGTCGGCAACCAGGTACGAAGGCTGCATCCCAACAGTAAGGACAGAGTGACCGCAGGCGCCTCCACTCCACCACGCGTCGCCTTTTTATTTGTTGCTGAAGTTCAGTTCAGTTTATTTACCTTAAAGGCCCCCTTGTATCGGGGGTATTACATAAGGGAAGTGGGCCCGTTGTCACGTTATTCGGAAACAATGAAACAGCGCGCTGGCAGGCTCATTCACAACAGTGTTTTTACAAAGATAGGGTGCTTTACAGCGATAAGGCGTTTCACAAGGCGATAAGGTGATAAGGTATTAACACTGTGGTAGTGAGCTCAACTGGAAATCGAAAGCTTCTGTCTTCACCTGATGGCCACTGGTTTGGTTTGGCCTATGGGGTTTAACGTCCCAAACTGGCAGAGGCTATGAGGGACGCCATAGTGGTAGGTTGCGGATAATTTCGACCACCTGGGGTTCATTATAATGGGCACTGACATCGCACAGAACACGGGCCTCTAGCATTTCGCTCTCATCGAAATGAAACCGCCGCGGCCGGGATCGAACCCGCGTCCTTCGGGACAGCAGCCGAGCACCATAACCACTGAGCCACCACGGCGGCCACGATTTCTTAGTGGTTTAATGGGCTTTCATGTACAGAAGCAACGCTGTTATCCTAACGGGCTTTGTACTGCCTGTCTCATGGCGTAAGGAAGTTCGTTAAAAGAAAGAAAAGGAAGGGGGAGGGGCACAGCCATCACAACTTAATTGCTCCCCACGGAGGAGGCGAGAAGTCGTTAGCTTTCCAGTTTTGTGTATTCGTACAAGTACGATTAAATAAATATACACCCTTCACAATCTGAGTTTTATTTTGCTTATACCAAGTTGTTTTAGTCCACCTCTAGCTACGGTGGAAGGAGTGTAACATGTGCAAGAATTCTGTCTGAATGACAGCGGTCTGTCTTGCGCGTGTGCGTGCGCGTGCGTGCGTGTGTTTGCGTGTGTGTGCGTGCGTGCGCGTGATCTTGTGCGGTAGGTCGAAAAAGAGACTTAAGACCTATGCAGTATCGGTCTCAAGACATTTCAATCGGTGCTTTTAACAGCATTACTGGTGAACCCTCTGTCGACAGCGAAAAGGCGCGACTTGAGAATGCGGGCAGCCAGCATGACATTGTTCCATCGCAACTTAAATATTTTAAGGTTATTTATCACGAACAACACCGCCTGAAAGGAGAAAAGAAAGGGGCAAGAGATGGTTTAGTTCTCGAGCCATATGTTAAAATGAGCTTATTTCCAAGGCGCTGCTTATAAGGCTGAGCGGAGACTTCCGATCCCTGCAGAAAACCGTATAGTTATCCACTGCAGCGTCTGCCACTCTAGATGCTACATATACCACAGTTCTTATAACTGCTCTGAGGAACCGACTAAGCAAACAGGACGGCCTTGCTTATGTGATCACGGAGAGAGAGAATAAATAAATTGCAGAGGGTTAGCAACGCATAGTGTGCGATAAGCTAACCTGCACATGGGGAGGGGGATAGAAGGACTGAAAGAGGAGAGATACTGAGAGAGAGAGAGAGAGAGAGAGAGGCAGAGAGCGAGAGACGTGGCAGTCGCACGCACGTGCGACTGTCGTTTTCGCTCTCGCTCTGACCAAATGTAGAGAGTGCGATGCGACGCAACACTCTGAGGAAGTTACGTAACACGTTACGCTAGGAGGACAGCCAATGAGACAGGCGGAGAAAGACACATCTTAAGGCTTCGATGTTGCGGAACGAAGTCCGGCTTTTTTCCCGCCACTAATTCAGACTGAGACAACTCCTTGAGCGTCCTGCCCTTTCTCCTGAAACATCAATATCATGCTGAGAACATCTAGAACTGCTTCCTACGCAGCGTTTCGTCCCCATTAGCATGAAATGCGCGTGGTTGCTTTGTTTACCTTTTTTTTTTATAATTGTAGAAGATATATATTGCTTTGTGCGCAGATATAGAAGCAATCAGACACCGTTTTTTTTTTTTTTCAGCACGTGGTTGGCGTTCTTAGCATCCTTCTCGCGAGCACGACCTTTAAAATTGTGAACAAATGCCACCGCACTGAAAAAGCGAGCGGCTATAGGGCTTTAACAGTAAGAAATGCAGAAGAAATGACATCTAGCATTTCTTAATTGAGCCTAAGCGAAGGTTCATCTCCCTGCGAGCAGTGAACGCACAGCAGAAAGAAATCGTCTCAGCAGAGAATATGGTCGACGGCCACGTGTTTGCACTTCACTCTCAGTTTGTGCCCCTGTTATATACACTGTCAGGCTCTTCCCGACAGCCCAGTTAGGAGGTTACGCAGAACGGCAAAGAAAATGCTGTTTTAAACGATTTGCATTCGCAGGTATTCGGAAGCCGCCTCCTAACGTTTCATTTCGGTTTCGTTTCGTTTGCTCCTGTCACTGGTGGCTGCTGCCGGTGACGTAACCCGGGAGAAGATAGAGGGGGAAGGATGTCATGCTGGTCGAGGCAGAAATGCATCCTTTATGCCACTTATTTGCATAAATGCACCCTACGCCCATGCCGTACTCGCAGACAGGAACGGACGCCGACGAATAACAGAGCACTTGTCTGACGTGCCTGACGAGCTTCGTCTGCGCTCCATTCGTCACGAAAAAAAGAAAATCTGTGCAGTGGTTGTGCGAAGAATTGACAGAACAAGCCTGTGATACACACAAAGTTGAATAATGCAACGCGTTTGAAACTACCGTTGCAGGCTGAACCCACAGCCACAACTAGCCGGTGTACAGCTCACCGCTATCGCCCGTCACTTCGGCTTAGGATACATAGAATTTCGCTGACGCGCATTCGGTAATCTATTATTGACACCAAAGCTGCAAAATCGTCGCACTTCGTCGAAATTCACACAAGAACAATTTTTACTCTCATGGCGAACGACACGAAACAGCAAAAATCGACCCTTGAAGTAAACTGTTGGAAACCCGCTCTCGCACTTCTTCAAATGAGTGCGGGCTACATTAACTGAAATACGCATTCCCTTTGTGAAGTAACATTCAAGTACTCTGTGGACGGGGACTGCAGTAAATGGAGCAAGCTTTGGCCTTGTGACTACACCGTATAGTCACGAAATGCCTGAATGAAATTTCGAGTGCGTGTATTATCTACAATACTGCTGACGCATACATTCACGGGCATTATCTGAACGCAGGCACTGCAGCGGATTGTGCTCAGCTTTATGTTTTGTGGAATGCGGGATTTAACTTACCTGAACGACATGTGGGTAACGAGAGACGCCGTATAGTGGAGGGTTTTGCATTAATTCGTATACGTACCCGGGGTTTTTTAAGGTGGGCTGACGTCGTAAGCGCAGGGCGTCTTTGCATTTTGCCGCCGTCGAAATGCGGCCGCCGCGGCCGTGATTCCATCCCGCGGCCTTAGGATCAGCAGTCGAACACCGAAGTCACTGAGCCTCCGTGTCGGGTCTCGGCTTCTTTCCGTTCGCGCCGGAACAACACTTTAACGCGCGAATGCGGGGCGTTTACATTACAACACAATGCATTGCCTTCTTTTCTAGACGTGTATAGCAGTGCATTGTAGCGCGTCTCCGCACTGGTACGGTGCGCCAATAGGCATTTGTTAAATATTGGTCAAGGCAAAGAGAGGCAAGTCCAGAGTGCACTGCTGGAGTATTCGTTTGTTTATTCATTGTACTAACTTAAAGGCCACAGAAAATATAACTGTAACGAAACAAATGAAGTGATCTAGAGCTACACAAACGCACAACAGTTGAAAAGTAGAGAAAAAGCATAGGCCAAGCTACAAAAAAGAACGACTGGCCGCTGTGTTTCTGTGGATTTTGTTGGCCGTTCTCATGCCGGCGTTCACACTGGCCTCTTTGTACGTCCGCATATGCACCGTCTTTGTTGACGGCAACCCTAAAAGAATCGCCGCAGTCGAACAGAGCCGAGTATGCTGGCACGATGCACGTTCTCACCTCTGACTTCTCGGCAGCTGTACAAACATGGAAACGGGTTGCGATCCTATCCGTATTCGGCGCCCAGCACCCTTATACATTCCTGTCGTGACAGCTGCTTATACACCTTGTCAGGTATGGCGGCTGTTAACACCGTTCCCCACACAAGCAGTCAAAACCAGAATGACGCGATCGCTATTCAGAGTATAGGCGTCAAGACTGCCCACTTGGATTACCCGTCAGTCTTGATCACGGCGATTCTGAGTTGGCGCTGCCCGCGCATACGTACGGACCGGTATAGCTGATTCGCGATGAGGATGAATTTGCACACACAGCCTGCGGGCTGCGTGAAAGAGTAAGAGAAGCGGCGGTGCAGCAAGTGGAGAGAAAGCGCGCGAACCGTGACAAGCAGCGCGCCCGCGGCTTCTGCATGCGGGCTGTCTGACAGCGTTTGTCCGAAAAAGCGCGCGCGCTCTTGACCCCCCTCTCCCCACACGTCCGGGTCTGTGTTGTGCGAGTACTACGGCGCGCGCGTTAGAGCGCGCCCTTCCTCGGCCTTCCTTCACGCCTGAAGGACGCGTGAGTGGCGTGGGACACGGTCGTACCCCGCCCCCTCCATATTTAGCAGCCATCGGCGCGTCGGCGCTCTTTTGACCCGGCCTACTTCTGCAAACCGCAGGCACTGGGCGGAGAACAACCTCCTCATGCTTCTTATCGCGGCAGCTCCTCACCTACCCACGCCCCCAGTAATAAAAATCGCCGCCAACCAGAGCTGTGCGCGTTTAGGAATCATATCAGATAGAGCGGGAGTTTCGTTACTGTATAGCCTACCATGACAGCTAGTGTAGTATAGCAGCATCAAAAAGCAATGCGAAAGGCATGCTGTTCTCCTATGTTTAGAGTGGTATAGCCGGCGGTAAAAATATTGCACGTCCTTTTTCCTCTGTACCTCAGTGGCTGTGGCGTTCGGCTGTTGACTCCGGGGACGCCGCATTTAGATGGGGACAAACTCAAAAACGCAAACACGCTCGTGCAAGCTCCACTGGTTGAAATTAATACGCGGCCTTCCGCTACGGCGGCTCTCATAGTGAACGCGCAGCCTTGGAGCGGTAAACTCTACGTATCCTCCCATACTCATTTAACTTCTTCCTGCTTGGCTTTCGCACCTTCTCGCGTCTGCATAGGAACTCAATGTATGCTGGTACATCTGCTCTGTTTTGCAACTTGTCCCAAGCATGATTTTTCTTCAGCTTAGCTTTGCATGTTGGAGAACCATATAGACTACTCTATCAAGTTCAGATCAACCTTCACATTTCCCCTCTCTACACATTCCCCTTGCTCTCTAAGAGCACGCGCCATCGTGAGGGTTAGCAGTCAATGCTGGATGTAATAAAGGTATCATAACTCATTCTAAAGACGTGCCCTTCCTAGCCTCCTTCCGCCTGGGCTGCGCAACATTCAGACGCCACTGCGAGTGCGAGACAAAAAAAAAAGTTGTTTCTGACATAGCTCGTAAAAGAATACTTGGAATTCGCTGCTAGACACAATTTACTGCGAACTGTAATGGACACCGCCAGCTTTGTATTTAGTTTAAAGTATGTCCATCAATTCAATTACTACGAATACAAGACGTGCAGGTTAATGAATGACACGCATGTCGCAAGCACTATGTATTTAGATTCGGCTTCAGTTCAGCCGTTCGTACTACTAGAAGCTTGTTTGTGTGCTTCGTTTCTCTAATGTACTGAAAACTCGTATTAGTGTGTCCTGCCTTGGTAAAATTATTAATTGTTAAATGAGTTCAGTTGTCCTGTCATTGTGTACTTCCGTATTAAAAAACTTTCTTTTTTTTATGGTTTTCTCAGATGGATGTGAGTTTTTGATGCGAATATTTTGGTACATATTCTTTCAATTTTGAAGAGTGCATAGTTTTTATTGATTTCCTATGTTGACAACCTGCGCTGCATTGACTGTTGTCCAGTACTATGGCCCCTGGGCCGTCTTCAATTTGCTGAGAGCAACTTTTCGTCCACGGGACCATTTAGAGTTGTATTTGTAACCGCTCTGAAAAATAAACGGTTTTAACTGAATTGAACTAATACCGGCCGTGCCATCTACCCTGCGCAGCTGACGTGGGCAGACCTGGCGGTGACGTTCTCGTGCGTGCAGCTGCTTCAGCGCTTCCACGGGGCCCTGGACAGCCACGCGCAGCTGAAGGCGCACTACGAGCGTGTCAGCGCCCTGCCCGTGGTGCGGGCCTTCCTCGACCAGCAGCAGGCGGTGGCCTAGAGACAGTGGTGGGCAGCTGCACTACGTGATGGCGTATACAGAAACAGACTCGGAAGAAGAGGCAGGCGGACAGGTGTAATTTGTCACTTTGTAATGATCAAAAAGAAAACTTTCAAGCAACCAGTACCAGCCTGTACAATCGCGCTGTGCTGGTTGTATAGTTGTCTAAACATCATTGATGGTCCTGCGAATAGTGTTGCGAGGTGATGAAGTGACAGTGTGAGCATGCTATGTCCATCAGTACCTTGACTGTGGTGTTGTTCATGAAACATGACGGTTGAACGTTTAATGAATACGGGGGTTCATGTTCGTCTAAAAAACAAAACTGACCAAATAAGCGGTTTCGTGCACGCTGGCCACTGCAGCTGTCGTATGCGGAGCTTATGGGATGCAACTCTCAAGTCCGGAAGTCCTTGTCATACGACGGTGTTCGATCGCATTCGATGCAGTGAAGTTCTTACGGGGCACTTTTGTACTAGGGTTTAGAGCTCATGCTTGTAGGACGGCGATCCACTGAATGCAATGCATTGCCTTTTGCATACTCCGAAAACTTACAGAACTTTGGGACTAGAAAAGCAATCAATTTTTGCAGCATCATACTGCATAACTTAGCCAATTTAGTCAACAAAGCAGAACAAGTCTTGCGCTTTCCTTCCGGTTGTAGATGCTTTTGACATTAGAGAAATCCCTGGATAGTGCGACGTAGACGTGTGTTTTTAGCGACTACTGCTGAACCAGTGGTATACACTGAAGACAGACAAAGGCAGATGGAAGTTATACAAGATAGGCACGAAGAAGCGCTTGAAACATGCTGCGGGCCGTGGAGGGACCAAATGAGCATGCGTGTGCCAGTGGTATTTTTGAGGCACTTGTCGCCTACAACAGGTGTTTGTATTCCACATATCAGAGCTTTCCAAAGTACTCGCACGGGGCTTTCTTACATTGTTCAAAGAACAGCGACGCCAGCGACTGCGTGTACCAAGAGGTAAATATATAGGTTGGCTTATGAGCGCAAGTTATGCACTGAGCACTGAGAAACCTTTGCCATTCACGACGGACCTTCGCAGTTTAACTCGCAATATCCTACTAATACCGATGACCCAGGAGCACTGGGAACCGCCCACGTCGGTGGGGTTGTCTTTGAAGCAGCGTGACCCAATGCATCGCTTAGGCGCAGAAGGATTTCTCGTAACCCATTTTCTTCAAATACGTGAATTGCTGCTTGCCAGTGAACGTCGGTTTAACACTGAGCAGTACATTATCCCTCCGGTATTTCAAAGCAGTGGCCGCAGCGAAGTCATCACTTGTATGAGAGAAGGGTTACCGCAATTTGCTTTCCGACGCTTCTTCACCGTTTCGTGGTCCCACAGGTTCGAGAACACGATAAGCTATGCGTACTTTCCAAGCCACGCTGACAACTGATGTATCTCTATGTGATCATCGGTCACCCTGAAATCTGTCACTTCGGGTCTGTGCAGCACCCGTTCTATACTATTCCATAAAAAAAGTTTCCATATCGCAGCGGTCCTAGTGACTGTCTCCGGCGGCCTTCATAGTCGTAGAACGTCATTTCTCGGACGAGTTTCTGTGTCCAGAATCGCGGCGGAAGGTCTTTTCTGTTCTTAACTGTAGCGAGGTGTCGGAACTTGCCCACGCAAATAGCGAACGCGGCGTCGACGCCGACTACACACCACTGGCAGGCTCGCTTTTCTAACAAAGTGTCAGATTTTGTTTACGTTATTATTTATGCTCGTCAGGGGCGGATTTATGAGTTCTTCTTGGAGGGGCAGGTGGGGGCGGCTCCACTTGAACCATGTATGTCTTGGTTTTTATTCATTGACAAAATGTGGTCAGCATGGTCGTTTTCCTATGTAAAATTTCTCCCTTTAAATAAAATAAATCCTGCCCTGATCCTCGTCATGCACGCCTTCTCTCAGTGTTTTGTACATGCCAGCCCGGACAGGCATATTACATAACGCACCATTCAGAGGAGTGATTATTGGCCGAAGCGCACAGCCGGAGCCAAGGGGCATCATTGATTCGTATCACATGTGCTTTAATCAGTGGTAGCGAAAACTTCAAGATTTTCGCCGTCTTTTTTGAGGCAGTTTAAGATAAGCCTATGTAAGCCGCATGAAAGAGTGGTGTGACAAGGCTTAGTCAACAAGCAAGATGTATGCAGTACAGACGTGAAAACTTTAGTAGACTAGACTTTATGTTGGCCTGGTATGAATTCTTTGGGATTTAATATGCGTTGCCATGTGTTCCTAAGGTAAAATAAGTTGCTCCATCGTTGCTACACGAATCTCAGCCCTTCCTGTTTATCCAAGTTCAACCTTTGCATTCCAGCTTTCTTGAAACTCTTCGATGGTATTTTCACTACGCCGTACAGCTGACCCAGATGGCGCTGTAGCGCTCTTTGCACAACACACACAGATCATAGGCGCCAGAGTCAAATGGGACATCGACCAAACGCGTGAACAAGCCAAGCAGGGCGCTATAGAGGCCCGCATTTTCCTCACGAGTTGCCTTGGTCAAAACTCTTCTGAACACAGTGTTTGCCTTTGAACCGTGAAGTTGGGCAGCTGCTGTCCATCAGAAAAAAGGAAAATCTTCCTGGCTTCGCCAGCGCGACCAACAAGACCTGACGAATTACTCCAACATTTGAGACCCCTAAGGTGTCATCCTAAGGAAACTGCAGTAAAATACCTATATCAACCCAGTAAAATTCAGCTAGTTCATCTCCGGAGAAGAGGAAGGCTTTTGCCTCAGCCCCCCCCCCCCCCCCCCCCCCCCCCTTTCAGGCATTTTGAATTTGATAGGTACTGTAAGTACTCGACTGCATAACTCAAAACTAAACCCTGTGGCCTCAATAGTATTCACCAAGGCTCTACGCTTACCACAACTCGACTCTGCCCATTACCTAGCGCCTCGAGCAGATGCGAGATCTAGGAAGCCGAACGTCAGCAAAAATAAAGTCATCAGTATCAGCCCGGCCAACGCGTCTATGATAAAGCACCCGTACACACAAGAACATCTTCGGGCATACGGGCACTGCGTTGCGCCCTATTGTATGCACGGTCTGCCGGAATACTAGATCGGCCGCGAAAACGGTTTTTATTGTAGTGCAAAGCCTTTTATTGCAGTAAAGCTTAACACTGTGGTCGGAAAATGACGAGCACGCCATCCGAGGTCTACCGTTCTTAGCGCCCACCGATCAAGAAAACGGTTGCTGCTATGCCTGGCTCTAACAAATAAAATTATAAATCCTCTTCCGCGGTTCATTTACTTTTCACTGTTGACAGTACACATACATACAGACCACTCGGCGAAGATTTGCTCTGCCGTTATCGTATACTTTCACAAGTGACTCAGCAGGTTGGTTGGTTTATGGGGTTCAACGTCCCAAAGCGACTCAGGCTATGAGAGACGCCGCAGTGAAGGGCTCCGGAAATTTCGACCACCTGGGGTTCTTTAACCTGCACTGACATCGCACAGTACACGGGCCTCTAGAATTTCTCCTCCAAAGAAATTCTAGCCGCCGCGGCCGGGATCGAACCCGCGTCTACAAGTGACTCAGCAGTGTGAATAAATACGCACATCAGCTTATCCGGAGCAGAGGCCAGATATTCGACAGCGAAGAGCACCGTGACTCGGCTCCGATCGGAAGTATGGCCAGTATTAAGATCGACGTCAACATGTCTCTCCGGGTGGTCGCCAGCACGCCTGCTTCTACTGTGTATGGCTGCAAGCAACTTGAGTGTGATTACTTTCGGGCCTGCCGCCATGGACCGCACGCACGCAGAGGACCCAGGTGCCAGCTGACTTCAATTACGGAGTTTGCCCGGTTGGAGCGCAGGACAAAAACAGACCCCCTTTCCGAAAGGTCTGCACGTGTAGAACGCCGCCGCCGTCGCCTCGGGGAGACGAACGTTATCTTCCCCATTTGCCGTGACCGTGCCAGGGAACAAAGGGCCTCGTCTCCTGTTGCTCTTTGGCGTGCCAATCACCGCGACAAGCTGGCGGGCATCATCTCCGACTCAAGCACGAGGAACCACTTTCGGCCTTTTCGTGACATCGCGTCCGGCCTCGAGCGGCGGGTGGCATTTGATGTTTAACAGATGTCGGTGACCCGCAGAAACCTTCGGCTGGCCGGGGGCCATCACCTACCGCAGTCAACGCTACCTCGACGACAACCTTCTTTCCCTCAGACTCAACATGTGACGGGGGCGTGGCCCTAAGTGCAGTGGTGTGTTTGTGCGCAAAAGTTTGTGTTGTTTGTGATCTGGGCCCCTCCCACCCCGGCGTGGGCGTCCTCAACCTAGGGAATTTAGGGAAGGCGAACAGTATAAAAGTCGACAACGAGTGTGGCAGGACAGCCTCCCTTAGAGAGCCTCACTTCAGCCTCACTTCAGTCTCTTATGCTTGTAAAAAGATGTAAATAAACCCTCTTGTAATCTTCCTCCCATCACCTTAACTCTTTGACTTGGCGGCACTCCTGTCCTGGTGGTGGTGGGAACGGGTGTCGAAGCTTGACCACGGTTCCGTCAAGCGAGCAGCAGCAGCAGCGAGCTGGCAACGACTCCGAACCGACCCATCTTCGCCAACAACTGGTGGCAGCGCCAACACCAGCGAACTCAACGACCTACGTCCGGGGATATCCAGGAAAGGAGGACGCAGTGCGGGATGGTTGACGCATCTCTCAGGTAGTGCATGAAACTGAGGCCATGGATTCACTCTCATGCCCAGCACGAACTTGTCGGGCACAGTCGCACAGAATCGCGGATGTCCCAACAATGGAAATGGCGGGACGTGCGCGCCTGTGTACTGAAGCTGGATTATGCGCAGTCGTAGAAAAAAAGTGTACGGGATGCGGGTTCATGAAAAAAAAAAGTTCTGTGCAGTCAAGCTAAGAAGGTCTATAAAAAGCATTGAACCACGAGTAAGCATGTATACCCCACCTTCTGAATAAATACCAGCTGACTAGAAAGGCAATGCAATGACTGTATTTGTTGACTCAGTTGTTGTACCTGTTGACTCTTGTCACCACGCTGTATAAAACCAAACGCTCTAAAAAAGATGACCCTGAATCCCTCTAGACGCCGACACCGTCGTCGTAACTCAAGCGTAAGTATCCGTTCACCATGTCCACCGTGAGTAGATAGCACGTGTCACGTTGACCGTGAAACGTCTGCAGCCCTTCCAGCACTTCAACGCTAGTTCACTTTTACCAACATTGATCTGGTTTTTTCTTATTACTTTGGGAACAGGCGAAAGGCGATCTTTCAGTTAGAACCGAACAACTCATTTAACCCGATTAAATATTTTATTATCGCCATTAAGAATGACACGAAGACCAGACAAATTTAACTGAACAAACTGTACAGCGAACAGACTAGCCTAGCAAGCTTCTCAGTACGAAAATTACGCCAGCAACCGCGATCGAATGTGATATAAAACCGGAAATTAGCCGAAAATTAGCGCATGCATCGCATGTACAATCTGTAAGCAGATATATCCAAGAGGAGCTGGAAGGGGAAGCAGTACCCCTGAGCGAGAAGTTTTATTTCGAAGAACCACGACGCTTATTGCCTTTAACATCTATTTTTTTTTTTGGCAGGGAATAAAAGTTTAAAAAGATTAAAGGATGGTTACAAATTTGTAACGCGAATTATCCAGCGTTGGAGACATTACAGTTGTAATACGCCTCCAGATGTCTCCAGTAGAGTGTACGCCTTTTAAGTGGTTGGTTGCTGCGCTCGTATGTGGAAGGCGAATTGTCACCGCAGGGTCCCCAGCTGTGGGCTCATGGGCGCCGACGCCAACGGCTGTAAATTGAGGGAAGATCTGATGACAGCCAGCGCTGTGTAAAAATAATTGGTGCATAATGTCGGGCTCGACGGTCTTATTAGTGGCCCCAGGCCCTCCAAACCGACGGATTGGTGTTCGTAATGTTTGTTGTAAGCACATGTGTGCTCGCCAAAGACAAGCAGCCGCTGCTCGGACACTTTAGAGGCTTCCATGAAGCACAGCGGAGGGCAATCTGCAATCGGGCTTGACCGAGATGACACAACGGCGGAGGGGCGACGCTCAGCGCAGACCTTAGTGTAGAAGCCTGGAAGAGACCGTTTAATAAGCCACCCCTCCCCTGTCCTCGGCGAGAGAAGAACGGTACAGATGACATTCCCGGTGAAAGGCGAAAGAAAACGGACGTACTCGTGCAAACTCTCAATATGCAGCCTTCTCTGCTCTATTATCGGGGCCAATCAGGACGAGTCTAAACGCAAACACCTATACGCAGTATTAAGCATGAAATGCTTTTAGCTCCCATTCTCAACCAATTTTCCATAGACCTAAGGTATGACGCGCCGCACATTAGCAAGCGGATTCCCAATTTGTGAACGTTTAGATTATAAGCGCCCGAAATCTGTTTTCCGTTTCCGTCCACACATACCAGTTAGAAATGATTTAACCCAAAAATGGCGAGGAATTCGCTGTAGCCTCCTTTGCTGAAGAGTATGTGCGTCAGCTTGGAAACTTTGCTAGCCGAGCTTTGTACGCTTTGTGTGCCTAGTTCTAAAACGAGAGCAACGAAGCGAGGCAGACGGTGCTGCTACATGCGCCTGTCCGGACGACCGCACTGTTGAACAGAAACCAGCCTCACGTGACCCATGTTGAGGAAGCGACTTTCCTGCTCGCGGAGACTCACGACTCTCCTTCGGAGCCAAAGGTTGCACGTTAAACACACACGCAGTTACGCGTATTCTCCATGCCTAGCCAACGAATGTGCAATTGTTCTGCTTTATGGCTGTGGATAACCTCACCGTCGTTGCCTCGTCTGCTTGTGACCCCTTACTCAAATATTAAGAGGGTAACGAGAGGAGCCATTGCAGATGCAAGGAGCCATGCACTAAGGACCTACTGCAGAGGTTCGTGAACCTTCCTCCATCGAGAGAGCATAAAAATAAGTGCCGCATTTTGAGTCCGAGTTTGTTTCAACCATGGCAAAAGACATCACCAGGGGATGCCACTCGACTGTGCGTAAGAATACGAAGTTGAATAGCGAGTACTTGCATCGAAATTTTGGCCTCAAATGCCAACGAACCAACGAAGACATTCTCTAGGAAGATCATAGAAGCCACTTAGGCATACAAATGCTTCAGCGCACCGTGCTTACAACGCTTCCAGCCTGAAACTTTTCCAGCACATGCACTGGCTTCCTCCGTGTCCTTATTTGCTGCAAGTGCATGTGAATAGTCCAACGAGGATCAAGAAAAAAAGGGAAGAATTCATATTTGTGGCGCATTATGTCCTAGAAAAGAACCAATGGTCTGCGTAGCCCCTAACTGGAAAACAGCCATGAATTGACTTGATTATTGCTTTGGATCGGCGCAATTTTAGTGCTCTTGTGCCCTTTCATATTGCTGACGTAAATATAAAAGGGAATGTCAGCAATGGCTGCTCGTTGTCGTCATTTGTCAGACCGTAACTGTTACAAACTTCGAAGAGGTCGCGCAGCGGCACACTGGAACCCCTAAACAGGCCAAGGTCTTTATCCGAACAACTTGCGAGCTTCAACAGTTTACTTCGCAGTGACCTCATCAGCTGAGACGTTACTGTGGAAGCTTCCCCACTGCATCATGGAATAATTTCGCACTAAGGGTGCTCAAATTTTCTCGTCACCCAACCCAGCGCACGGCGTTGCATGGTCAGTCTGAAAAGACACGCAGTCTCGTGGGCACATTGTTGTTCTGCGTGGACGCATTACGTTAAGGCTGTCGAGTGAAACTTTGCGTACTCCACACCAGAGTTTCGACTACGAATGGCTGTAAGTACCGACTTAAATTACAGCGGTCAACTTCCTGCTACACTGTTCTACTGCTCTGAAGTTGCGCGAGCTCTTGAAAGTGTCGCTACCGCGAAATGCTGTGTGTGTGGGCAACACAGTATCCGAGACTGTAGACCTCACACGAATGAACTGACTGGTTTGTACGCACTGGGAAGAAATTGCTAAACTTATTTACCCCACCACTCCGTCTAGTCATTGCGGCAGGCGAAAAGCAACGATCGGACTCTCTTTGGTGGACTTTCTTTGGCAGCTCAGCCGTTAGCAAAAAGATCGACGCGTGGCACCATTTCTATGGAGCCAAAATGGAAACAGAGGGAGAGAAAAGTCGGTGCAGCCCAGTGAAGTTTCGGTTCACATTACAGAAGCCCACATAGTCGAAACTCATCCCTAAAGCCTCCAGCTACGACGTGCGTTTATAGAAACGGCCCATAAAAGAAAGTAAGCAAGTAATCACTGTGGGCGCATTACTGGCGGTGTCAACGACACCAGCCCGCTCGGTACTACGCCGGCGTGTCCAAAACAAAAGAAAGCGTACACGCCACACATACTGCTTTCTTACACACGTACCTGCTTTTCAGACCACAATGCTGCGGACAGCAGCTGGGGGCAACGTTTTGTCATTTTGTCGCACTCTTTCCCTGTATATGAAAGCACGTCCCGGGTAATCCGAGCCATGTCGGGTGATGAGGAGATGTGCGTTGGGAGGAGGGGAGTGTACAAAGGTTAGAAAACAAAAGCTGTACACGGTCAGCTGATTCCACGGCCAGCCGACCACCATCGCTTGTCCCACATGAGCGTGCACTCCGCCGTGCTCGATGGCACAGTTCTTCCCCGTTTCGCATGCAAATTGCCCCTAAGATGGGAGGGGCCACTTAGGTTCGGTTTATTTTTCTACAGGACGCATTTCCTCGCCACACGAGAAGAAGAGATAGCGGTAGTGAGGACCGCGAAAGCGCTCCAGCAAGCACACGTCGTTCCCCCTTCATCTCCGTGAGAGCGCGAGCCAGTAAGCCGTACGTATACAGAGCGATCGTCCATTATACCGCGATGCAGCATGTCCCATTGTCGCCGGCTCTCTCATCTGCTCAACCCGGCGGTCGTTTTAAAACGACCGCCGGGTTCTTTCTCTGCCATCTCATTGTTTTCGTCTTTCTGGCTCCTCTCCACGCAAATGCAGGGCGAATGGATGGTAGGGACTCGCGTGTACTGTCGGCGCTGCGCGGTGTTGTTATTGTAGCGAGCCTGTGGGTGCCCGCATACGTGTACGTGCAGGAACTCTCATGGTGAGCCGGCGCAGAGGGTATTTCGGGACGCTTTGTCGTCCGGTAGGAGCGGTGAGTGCGGGCGGGTCAAGGCCCTAATTGGCCCCATTAACGGGCTGCGTCTGGGCTTTCCTGGCTCCGTGCGCTCTTTGCATTGTGTACTGCTATGGCTCCTTTACGAACTTCGGCCGTGGATGCATGATGCGTGCGAGGCGGTTAGGAATGAAGCGACCTCTAGGCTCGATTAATTCGATGTGACCTCGCTGGGACGCCACGGGTCTGCGACCTGTTTGGTGAACGAAGCAGAAGGGGCCTCAGGGTGTGAAACATTGACCTTTCAATAGGTAGGCACTGTCAGTGGTGTAATCATAAATATTTTTCAGATAGTGTTATACGCCGCTGGTAAAATAAAAAATAAAGATAGCTTAGTGGAGCCATCTGGTTTTTAGAACAGGAATAATTTTTGTCAACAAACCGACACTCTTCTTATTTTTATTCCTACATTTTAACATATCGGTGCGGTGTGTAAACCGCATGGGCAAAAAAAAGGCCTAAAGAAGATGGGGGGTACGCGCAGCGCTCATAAAATTTCGGGAGGTTTGACACCGAAACACCCGTCCCTTCCACCTCGGCTACGCCCCTGTACACTGTACAGTCTTGTAGTGAAAGATTTAGTCACTAAAACTGCTTTCTTTTAAGAAGTTACGATAAATGAACAGCAGGGTGTCACAACACGTACTGTTCGCCGAACACTGCACATAAGAGAAGGGTTAAATTTTTCATGACAACTCGAAATGCTGCGTTTGTGGACCACTTTTTTCGCAGAGGCATTTGTAGCGCTTCTTTCATTTTAAAGGATCATTTCTGTGCATTTTGTTTCTCAGGCGTGTTAACTGCCCTTATACGACGACCGCCCATCCAAACAGCTTTATATACGTTTTTTTCTTTAAATTACCCAGAATGCGAGCGACGCACTGCACTCTTTTTAAAGAAAGGAACGTAGTGCTCGTGAACATATAACGCGTTCACTTCTACTCGATTGCAGTTTGGGAGCCCCGCACTTCAGTGTGACTGCCTGGTGTTATTATAATTGAGTGCCAAGCGGTAGACAAGCTCCGGCCGCTTCCATTCTCCCAACATCCTACAGAGTGCATGGTTGTGCAACGGAGACTTTTGCCACTTGCACAGTCATTAACAAAGCACAGTTTCAGATACACTTCAGGTGGGCGCGAAGGGGGAAGTTATAACGATGCTACGGGAGCCTCGGAACTGCATTCTAGTTGAAACGTAGCGTGCCGCCATTAACGCCTAGCAATCTGTTACGACTCTCAGTCAATAGATATATGTATGAAGAACGCCCTCTGGAGGTAAAACATCCTTGTTAGGTCATCACCGTTCTATTACCGTCTTCCCTGCCGTTTCTTCGACTGTGGTTGCGGCCGTGCGTGGGAACAACAACAAGAAAAAGAGCAGACGCAACGAGGTATGCTCGTGCGTCTCGGGCTGCGACGCATACCTGACCACTGGCGCGACGCGAAGGACTTCACGCTCGAGCGCGGACGCCCGGAGCAGCGCGCAAAAAAGAGACGCGACGGCGAAGGCCCCGGGAGAAAGCGACGAATGACCGCTTGTTCGCCGAGACAATAGATCGGCCCACCGCCGGACCGTTTGCTTTCGTAACAGCCGCGCGTACACACATCGCTGCGCGTCCCCGGAGCACGGCCGAACGGGTCGCTAAATGACCCGTTCTTCTGCCGCCCGCGATGCGCTCTTCCCATCCCGCGGATCGCCACAGGGCGGCCTTCGTTCGCTCCAGTTATGCACGCGCGCCGTCGGTGTACACACAGCTGAGGGAGAAAGTGATGCCGCCTGCGTGTGCGTGTGTGGTCGTCTCGGCGTGAGAACCAGAGAGATGAGAGAGACAGGCAGGAAGCAGTCAGTAATGATACCCGCTGTTTTCTTCGCACCGAAGCAACCCCAGCGAAGCTTTGATGCCAGTGTGCAGAACCCCTTCTTTTGTATAAGTGGGCACGTACTCAAGGTTTCGACGAAAACTCGTCTGGTAAGGCAGGTATGGTAAGGTCAGTGAGCATGTCAAAAGGTCATTGTCGTTTCTGGACCCTTGCGGGTCTTAGAACGCGGTTCACCTTTGCACTCGTCCAGTGAATTTCTTTTCTCTATATATATGCATCCATCTCTATCTTCACTTATATCATTATCTTGCGTACTACTTTCTTCGAACAGCAGCAACAAAAGCCAGCACATAGCAGCGCTATGCACGACGTGGAGAAGGCTGGAGGTCTTCACTTCGTGAGTGGAGAAGATCCATACATGTCCAAGTCGCGTCCTGTGTCCGTGCCGTAACTAAAAAGGAATGCATTTCGAGCCTTTTACGGTGTTAGCCATGCTTGGCGATATAAAACCGTTCTATTATCATCGTTCTACTATCGTTTTTTTTTTCTTCCTACATCGCCCCCCCCCCCCCCCCCTCCCCTACAATAACGCCTATTAGGATGCTATAGGTATTGTAAATAAATAAAATTTTTGCCTCAGCTAGCTGCGGCTGTAGACCACGCAGAGGGGCTTCGAAATGTGAGACAGCTAGCGTTATTAACGCTTTTGGAATCACATTTTTGGCTCGTCACGTTCAGCCCATAGTTCCAGCTTTCGTGCTGCTGTTATAAGAAAAGCTGCGCAGTTTCTTCGAGTGCAAAGGAAAATACTCCTTCATCATTTCGGGGTTCTGCTGTGTATACGTGATGCAAAGATGATGTATAAAAATTCTCTATCACAACCCTCTTCTTTTCCACCCCAATTTCGATAACTATCATCACAGAAATGGCCAGCGATGTACCACAAATATTTGCTCGATGTACCTCAACGTAGGTATACTACTTTTTACTCCAAGTGTGGCCCCGAATAGGGTTTCACTCTTCCTCAGCCGAAGACACCTGTGGAGGATTTTCTGATGATAACGGTACACCTCTAAGATATTACATTGAATAGATCGCAGATGTCCGCTGCGGTTGCAGTCAGTGAGCCTATGTGCAGTTCATCCTAAATCGAGGCAGCGTTATTGGACACAGTCCGAAGCTCGCTTTTGTTTTCTTGTGATCCAGCTATGCAAGTCTCAGATAGAATCTAGTCAAGCACTCACATTATAACTTTTTTTATCATTCACCAACATTTCAGCTTCCTTCCAAAACACCTTTGAAGAAAGGAAAAAGGAGAGTTTGTTACGCAACATCAAAGTCCGCTAATTTTAGAAGCCATAATCGCATTGCAAGCACACACAGTCTTGAGCAGCACTGAAAACTGCGTACACCGCCAATCTCCAGACGTGTGCATTACGGTCGTGCGTCAGCCTGCTCAACCGGTTCTTCTTCCCTAACGGCTGGCTAAGAGCAGCCTACATTCTTCCACTCAAGTCTTTGTTGTCCACTTATAACCGACAGGTTTCATGAAACGCTTACACATGAAACGCCTGAGACTACCGAGAACCCATCTCGTGCCATGGTGCCCTTGTGCTGCCAAACACATGCAACTGCATAAACCGCCATAACATCCATTGTTCAGCACTGTCATACTGTGGAAACAGTGGCATTAAATGTCACCGAAGTATGAAACCACAAACCCGAGAGTACCCAAATTTGTGTGAGGGATTTAGGTATACAGCACAACGCTGTAGCCGCATGTCCCTTTATTCGTTATGTCTTATCTTGTAAGTTGTTCTACATGCCTCAGCAGCTATGCGGTAACTCTTACGGAGCCTTAATGTTCTTTCTGCAACTGTATACGGGTCATTAATGAGACCTGTGGAAAGATTCAGCATAATCCGCTTTCGTACCCCACTGTGGTTCGCTAGAGGTACGCCGATGATTTTTCGCTGCCTGCGAGAATGTTTAAAGTTTCTACACGTATTCAACATTGCTCAAGGAGGAGGAGGTGCAGGATAAAGGTTCTATTGTCGGCATAGAGTTACAATGGTGTAGGTCACAACGGGTTGAATCCTTCGTCCAGGACTCTATTGGAGGCTTCAGAGGCCTTGGTTCCTCAAACATTCGCGAAAACAGCCATCACGGCGCTGTGTTGTTTGACGTTACATGAGTCGAAGCTGTCTAAGAGCAGATCTTCACTTAGGGAAGAGAGCTGACGACTATATCATGCAGTCCCGCTTGAAGCAAACAAAGACATAGACCACGAGTATAGGCTTCGTCGGTCAACCACAAGCGGAAGTGAGAGCCATTGTTCCGAGATAGCCTTGCCTCCCGAAGACCCCACACTCGAACTAATGTTTTACTTGCAAGACTTCAAACATCCCTTGTCGTGTCATCTTTCTGTGGCCTGTGGCAATTAAGCCGTACGGCAAAAAGAAAAACAAAATAAACCCCTTGACGACTACCCCAAAACTAAGCACATAGCTTCGTTTCCCTTTTCAAATCATTGCGAGCGTCCTTTTCCGCTGCATCCTCTCCCCAGCACAGTGCCTCTTTGACTGCTTCCAGCCATTGTGTGTCTATGACATGCAGCGTTGCGCAAGGCACAGCCGGCGTCGCAGAATTCGCACGGCTGTCTCGCACATAAGCATGGTCAGTGATTGGCGCAGTGACTATTGTACCACTACATGATGCGTGAATGACTAGCATTGGTTAGTGACAAGTCCCTTTCACGGTTTTCACGCGCGCCTTCTGATTAGCCCAGTGGAGGTACGGCTCCCGCAAGGCTGCCCGATTCTGGTGAAAGCGACCATTATATGTGCGCTACATTACATGTGTGCAGTCTCGGCGCGAGTCGCTGAGATAGCATCTGCGTTGATGGCCGAAGAGTATGCCACCATTGGGCGCAACGGCGTCGTTGAAACGCCCGTGTAGTACCGACGCATGCACGCTGCGGCCGTGGACTGAGAACACTCCAAGCATCCGCCCCGCCGCCGCATAGTTGCGCGTCCAGGCCTTGTGTAAACGCGGAATGCGTGACGTCTCGCTGACCCGCTGTGGGTCATTCGGATCGTGACTGCTATATTTGTTTCTTTGGGCTCCCGCGTGATGCGTCAATCCCCCTCCCGACCGACCACCGCACAATGGCCGGTTTCTGGAGCATCGCGTCTCCGAGTGAAAGCCTCCGCATACGCTGTGGTTTTCGTTCGAACGAGTTTCGCTCGGGAAAAGAAATACACACACTTATAACCGAGCGCATGGGGACAGTAGATGTGTGCCAGTTGCGCGTCGTGACCACGGAGCAATCGGAATTCGAACGATCTCTACAGAGCCGAAAGGACGCACACGCGTCGTTGTGTAGCTGCCAACGGCACGCGGCAACGATGGGATACACAGCCGCTTGCTGAACGCGTTTTGAGCACTCTTCAAGAGCTGTCGGCCTCTAGCAGTCAGTATCAATGGCGACTGGGAAAGACTCACAAAAAAAAAACAGTTATAATATATTTGGATAAGTATACAAACCACATAAATAAAACAGATAAAGTCTCTTGGGCTTCTATACTTGTTAAACAAACCGCACTCATGGTATTCTAACGCGATGTCAAAATACATCATTCTGCGAAAACAAGCAAACGGAAGATAACTTTTTCTCTGTTTCTTCTTTCACTCCCACCTTCATCACTTCTCTTATACGGCGCGGTTCAGGTGTCCACCGATATATGTGAGGCAGATACTGCTTCATTTCTTTTCGTCAAAAACCAATTTACCAATTTACTAACATAACTGCTCAGGACCCAACTATGACATCAGTAGAGCAACTACTCCGGTGAAGTGGTGGTCCCAGGTTAGAATCCCGTACCAGGACGAATTTTTCTTTAACTACGAAGTTTCTGTGGAAGCTGTATAGCTTTCTTTTGTAGCCGTACGGCTGCGCTTGGGTGTATGTCAATGAGTAATTACTCCCTTGTTACAAATCTGCTGCACCTTGGGGGTTTCCCTTAACCAAGTGACCAACTACCTAGCTTATTTCGGCGAGTCGACTCAACTATCTGCGCACTCGGACACGCCAATTTCACCTACTCTCGCTGCGAAGTGTTTCGTCCTACGCGGGCTGCGACCAGCGCGAGAATCGATCCAAATATTCGTCAACGAACAATGCAAGCGTGCTACGCCCAATTTACTCGGCTCCAGCGAGCAAAAGTAGCAGCTCGCGACATTCTCTTCGGTATTGTGCCCGCTTTGCTTTTACTTCCTCTTCGGTATTGCGCTGTCACTACAGTGAGCTTACACACTCCCTGTTCTCGGCAATTCTTATGGCATGACTTACGCACGCCCGCACTTTCCTCTGCATCCGAACCGGACAAGGGCTGTTACGTGCTCCATACAGCGGCTTTCCGAAACCAGTAATCCGCCGCACGCTCAAGATTTCTTGTCTGGCTCCGGCGAATAGATTCTCGGTTATGCGCCTGCGTGCGGTTGTTGCTGTTTTGACTCAACGCCCCCCCTGCCCTCTCCTGCATCTCCTCCGCGTTCCAGCAGCACCAGCTACAGCGGTGAAAACTGGGCTTGCGTGCAGCAACGTACCGTGCCGTCGCGCTAAGGCCCGTCGCTGCCGTCTCGTCGTCAGCCGCGACTGTTTGGGTGCTGACGTCCCGCGTGGCCCGCTTCTTTCATCTCGCTTTCCTCGTTAAGAAAGGGGAGGAAAGGGAGGTCGAGAACGGTGGGGGGGGGGGGGGAAGGGGTGTACCTACCTTTGTATGAGAACCGCTGTCTGCCGGTCCAGGAAGACTATTCCCTTTCCCGCTAGTCCGCGGGCGAGGAGGAAGTTGAGGGGTCACCCCGCGGCCGCCGTAGCGGCGATCTGGGGTGTGTGCGATCAAAAACACACAAGCCCGCTTGCTGCAGCTCGTCGTGCGAAAGGGGCCGGCGCATAGTATACGGCGGTAGTAGAGGAGATACGCTCACCGGCTTCAACGCGCGCGCCGACGTCGTCGGCAAAGCGGCGAGGGTGGACGGCCAGGAAAAGTGCTCGTCTTTGTCTTTCCCCCACGGGATCATCGACGAGCGCGCGCGTGCCGGCGTCAGCGCATCGGCGAGCCACGCACCCTCCCCGAGGCGTTCATTTCGATCAAGCGCCTCAGACAGCCGCACGCGCAGTCGCCGGCTCCGTCGTTCCCGCTGCCGTCTCCCAAAGGTGCATCGATAAGAGAATGTGAGTACATCGTTTCTGAATTCGCTTATAGTACGATGCAAGAGCGCGCGCTTCAACGCTCAGCGTGTTTGCGCCGACAGAGCCGTTTTAAAATGAGCTAAAGTCGAGGAAAACGTTTAGTAAGCTGCTTCGCCCCGATATGCGCACAATTTGCGGGCTAGACGAGTGAATTATGAATTCCATTTGCTTGCCTAAATATAAACCCACAAAGCAATTTTGTTCATTGCTGCGGAAAAATTGAAGCTGTGGATATTTAATTTTTTAGATATTATTTCATGTGCTTTTGTGTTTCGTGTGCATACCTTTAAAGTCTTCACTATCCTACAAGCACAACGATGATGTGATATCTGCATCGGGAAGTAAGTTGCGCACGTTGCCAACCAGTTCATCCTATACTGCATGCATAAAAAATAGGCTGCAATGTAAACTGCGCTTCCTGTGTGAAAGCCGGCACGTACGCGAAGTCAGCCGTGAATAGTTGCACATAGTCTCTAGCTACGGAAAAGTGCGCACGATGACGCTCTATTTACGACCTCACTGCATTTTCAGGCGAGTACACAGGCTCCTCGCAGCGGCTGCGCTGGTGCTTTCGCCAGCCATCGTGATCCCGACGGAGGCCAGGATACGAGACGATCCGAACCAACCGTTCGCCCACACAAGGACTGGTCTAGTTCGCGGCGTACGCCTAAGCGTCGGGAACAGACCGGTGGACGCCTTTTACGGAATACCGTACGCCGAAGCACCCCTTGGATACCTGCGCTTTCGGAAGCCACGGCCCGCGTTACCTTGGAAAGGAATCTACTATGCAACGCATAAAAGGCCCCCCTGCTCGCAAAAGTCCTGGGAGCTGACGCAAGGATTTACCATCGACGCCTCCAACACAACCGAGGACTGCCTACACGTCAACGTGTGGACGGCCGCTCGGTACTGTTTCCATCCGAACATAGGGTTGTGCACTACCAAGGCCGTAATGGTCTTCTTTCACGGGGGCGGCTTCCAGTTTGGCGGCAACAGCTACTCTCTCTACGACGCCAGGTACTTGGCCCTTTTCGGGGACGTCGTGGTGGTGGTGCCCAACTACAGGCTCAACGTGTTCGGCTTCCTGAACGCCAACGTGTCGGAGGCGCCGGGGAACATGGGCATGTATGATCAAATCCTAGCGCTGGAGTGGGTCCAAAAGAACATCGCCATGTTCGGTGGCGACCCTAGCCGTGTGACATTATTCGGACAAAGTGCCGGCTCGGTTTCCATTGGCTACCACCTCCTGTCACCGCTCAGCAGAGGCCTGTTCCACAGGGTCATAATGCAGAGCGGTACACCATACTGGAAGGTTCCCGACAACACCTTCACGGGCAAGCTCAAGGTGCAGCAGCTCGCCGTCGGCCTCGGCTGTCCCGTTGGCGAGAGGGGCAATGTGCTCGCCGAACCCGGAAAGGTCATCGACTGCATTCGCTCCAGGAGCCGCGCTAGCATATTCAGGGCCATGAAGGAAGTGTTCGGCGTTGAAGAACATTACATGATCCCGGCCTACTACAGCGAGTTCCTGCCTTTCGAACCAGTCATGGCCACCGAGAAAGGTCAGTTCCAAGACGTTGACCTCATGATCGGCAACGTCAGGAATGAAGGCACCGGAATAGTGGACCACTTCTTCTGGAAGATCTTCAACTTCAAGGACTACAGCAGGATTACCGTGGACGAGATATGGTTTTACAGCCTGCTAGTGTTTCGAGTGATCTTGGGCAAGAATCCTGCGCCCATCCGCGAGTTGTACCTGAACGATCTGAACGAGTCGGATTCTTGGCTGGCGCTGAATCGCCTGTCCGATGCAGTAGGTGATTTCAGCCTCATCTGTCCGTCGCAGCTGTTCGCCGAGGCATTCGCGAAGCGAAAGAACAACGTGTACTTCTACATATTTAACCATCGCCCGTCGTTCAGCGTGTACCAGCCTTGGACAGGTGTGGCGCACGGTGATGAACTGGGCTTCGTGTTCGGCTTCCCGCTGCTCTACCCGCAGCATTCGACTGACGAGGAGAAGATTCTCTCCAGGCGGATGATGCGCATCTGGTCGACGTTTGCCAGAACAGGGTAAGCACATGTGCCTTTACTCGGAGCCCGTCGAACACAGTTGCACGTTCTTATATTACAAGCGACCAGAGTTGCTAGTTTCAGAAAGATATTTTGACCTCTAATTTGAAGTACTTTCTACGAGGAGTGTGTTCGACAACAGAAAAACTTGCTGCTGATGCTGCGGACACTACTTCAAATATGTGAACAAATATGTGAACGAGTTAATATTGCTAAACATTTCTTCACTTCTAGAGAAGAGCGAACATTCGAAACTAGAAATCTACACAGAAAAATAAGGAACGCATGATGCCGAATTTCAGTCAAGACTCGACTTCGGCGGTGGTTCATTTTTGAAACTTTTGGGCAAGACATGTGTGTATATACCACCCAAAACTTCATCATCGTTATAAGCGCAATAAGAACGAAGGTGCTTGCTTCAATTACTGACCATTGTAATGGCGCACAAATTTTTGGCAAGTCGCTTTGGGACGTTAAACCCCATAAACCAACCAACCAGATCTGCTGTTTTTTTTTTTTTCAGAGACAGTAGTCATTAATTTGAAGGATCATCTAAAAAGTACAACTTAAGTTAGCTCGTTACAGCGATTGTGTTTTGCATTCGTCCAGGTTAGAGTACTCCTATGAGAAATATCGTGTGTACTCGTGCTCAGTTTATGCATGTCACCAAGATTTGAGGATCTGCTTTTTTTTTCGTGTTCTATAAGCTCAATTACCCATGCAAATTTTTCTCACCACGCCGACCTCTAGTTACTTTCTGACTGTGTGGCCCTGTCTTTCCACGCAACCGGCAAAAAATCTAATGACGTGAATAAGGATCGCTTGCGGATAACTTGCACTATTGATTCCTGTGTAATAGGAATGACGACAGTGACAAAAGGCTTTATCTGTGGCCTACAGTGACCAAACAGTTCATAGCTTGCATGAACGCGCAGTTGTTTTCAAAGCAGCAGTACTTGAAAGGGTGCATTGATTACTTTAGGCAAGCTGAAATGAAGTGTCGCAAAGACGCAGCAGAATCAACTTCAGCATGTGCAAACAAGAGCGGGTTTAATTTGCTGACTATGCACAATCGCACATAGCCGATACTTCTATGTGAAAGGAACGGCTGGAATTAACAGCATCCTCTTTTCGGCTCAGCTAGTCCTTCTAGACTGGTTAGAAAAAATAAACAGTTCGATGAAGCGAAGTACGTGCCACAATCTACAATCACTGAATGTTTTCGGTTAAAAAAAACAAAAAAAAAAACAAAAGCAAACTTGCAGCATGTTGCAAAGCCACAATGGAATAGATTATCTTTCTGTTAATAAAGTGAGGTATGCACTGCTAAGGAGACAACACTCTGCATTTGTATTCTGTTTATATATATATGCTGACCATTGAATCCGCGCACAGCATACCAGTGCGAAGCATAGTGCCATGCTCATTCAAACTGCTAACTACTCAGCAAATATAGCCCTCGGCGTTTTCAGATTACGTTAATTCTTTTCTTTAGAGGACTCGCTTGGTCATGATAATGCAAGACTGTTAGCCGTAACACTATAGTTGTTCTACCAAAGGCGAATGCTGGCGTTAGGAAATTTCACCTCGTTAACACTGCAGAGTGTGTGCGCGCGCGCTGCTTTAGTCGCCAGCGCATTAAAAATCGAAACATGAAGCGTTGTTAACTCTGCGTCAACGCAAGAGTTTCGCCATCGTCTCCATCAGCGTTCCCATTTTCACTAGATAAGTGAAGTGGCGCAGCAGGAAGAGTAGATTCCACTTTGTCGCCCACTTGTGCAGCTTATCTTACCTTCCAGCTACTTTTCTTTTTTTTTACTGTAGCAGACTCAGGCTGCATAATAAATGATACTTTCATTGCGTGAATGAGAACAAGCGATAAGGGAAACTACGTGATTGTTTTGAAGACCTTATTACCAAGCCTGAATCCGAGTTCTCTAGAGAGAGTAAGACAGTGTTACTTGTGTAACCAGTCGGTTATGCGTGGTGAAAGGGCTAAAAAAAAAAGGAACTGGCGTCTGGTTGAAAGATAGCCGAGAACAGGACAGAGAGCATCGGTGGACCACACGTATGTGTCAAAAGGAAGATTGGTTTCACAAACGAAAATAAAAACACGTCCTCGCGTGCAGCCAACAAAGCGCAACTTCTAAGGCAAACAAAAGGGCTGCTGATAAAACAGCTCTAGGTGCAGGACCACCTCTTGGGGCGAGGTGACTCCAGACTGAAATCAGATAAAAAAAAGAGCGAGAGAGTGAGAGAGCAGTCGTTGCCTGAAAGATACGAGAGCAGGAAACGCACAAGAGACGAGATCAAACCGAGCGAATCGCTCTGACTTCCGTGACGAGATTTTCCTTTCAAGGAAGACGGAAGCTGAAGAATGAGCCGCCGCAGCTGGCCCAAACACAGATGCGTTCTGCTTTAGTTTCGCCGCCACGCTGCAGACCGAGGCGTTTTCTTTTCCTTTTTTCCTTCGTTGTTGAAATGAAGTGCCCTCCTAACTACCGCGAAAGCTTGTGCGGGCAACCGCGTGGACAGGAAATATTGCCGTTGAAGTGTTTACGCTCTAAGTAGACCGCCACCAGCAGGAGGCAGAGCTCTCGCTGTGCTTTCAGTGCGTCCAGGAAGAAGTGGCGTTGTGATAAAGCGCGGCGACGGTGGCGGCGATGGGGACGACATTGGTCGCGGCAATAGCATCTTGAATAAACAGCGCGAACGAAGACGAGCACAAAAGACAAGAAAATGGACGACACAGCGCTGGTCTTTTCTTGTCTTTTGTGCTCGTCTTCGTTCGCGCTGTTTATTCAAGATGCTTAACTAACTAGCCCGCCAAAACGTGTTAACGCGGCAATAGAAAAGAAATTTCTATGCTGCCGTCACGGCAGGTTCATTTTGCGGATGCAAATTGACTTCGCCGTCTCCTATAGCTCGCGAGTTACAAATGAACTGTTAAGAGGTTTGTAGTGCGTTTCTAGCAGCGATTTTACTTTTTATTTCTGCGAACGTTTTCGCAGCTTGGTTCACGTGCTTCCGGCTTGCTGCATGCACACGCTGGGGCAAAATATTTTGAACGGCACTGTGTTGTGGCGAGGGCCACAGAAGGATTACAGCCACTGTGGGCTCACACAAATCTTGGTTGCTCATGATTTTGACGAAAAGTAAGCGCACAAGACGACGGGGACAAACGGGACAGGGCAAAGCACTTTGTCCTATCTCTCTCTCTCGCTTGTCCCCGTCTTCTTGTGCGCTTACTTTACGTCAAAATCACACAGATCACTCACTCAAATAGTGTTTCTGCTTAATATACGCGACCGACTTGGAGTAGAGGAATATTGTGCTATCACAGTGCTTATCATTCTGCGGATAAAATTCGCACGACAAGTCATACAGTTACGCGAAAACTATTTCGGGAATTATAATATCGGTAAAGAAACGAAGAATGCAAGAGTGGCTTAGAAAAGTTGCGAGCGTGCTGGCTGAGAAACTGATCTCTGTCAAAGTTGAAAAAAAAAAGAACATCCTGTTTTTGCTCCAGGGCTCACGTAAATGGCATTCTTATCGCGCAGCAGAAGAAAGCGGAAATTTTGATTACTAACTACTACGACACGACATCGTTTACTTAGGATAAAACCGACTCCCAACTACCGCTGTAAAAGACAGCCCGTTTGATCGAAACGTCGGCCATCATTTCTGTGAAGTCGTTCCACTTGTTTCATCTTATTGCGTGAGGACACGCTGTCTGGGATGAACAGTATCGTCGTCTCAGTCATCTGTTTTCCGTAGGCAATGCCCCATAGCCACAATTTCTGCGTCCCGAGGATGATCAGCTCTGGTCACGGGGTCCAGCTAGACTTCGCAGTGAATGCACTCATTGTGGGGACTCCCGGCCGCCGGGTTCCGCACAGCTTCCGCTATCGCTATCTTTTTGCTGGGAGACGGTAAATCTCTAGGAGCAGTTTCGTACTTCTATGTTGCGAATGTACCACCGACTAGCCGTCCACCTTGACTTTGGAGCAAAGAATGAATCAGTCACGACATAAACGTGTTTGTTTTCGCGTGCTGCAGGCGCGGAAAGTAGCAGCCTCAGCGCTCGTTGCTTGGAAGCCCGAGGTCAGTGGCACTGTCTTAGCGAGAAGTCGTGCCTGCCCTCTCCATAGACTCCTTTAGCTCCGCTATCCGCCGCCGGCACGCGAGCCCGGGAGCACGAGTAGGTCGGCGAACAGTCGGGGCCTGGGGGCATAAGGCGAGAAGCTGGCAGAAAGAATACAAGGTTGCTTAGAGAAGAAACATTATGGTAGATGACTGTCAATTAGTACCCGTTCTAGCGAAAGAAATACAGCAGGAATACACGGAGCATCCATGCTGGCGGCGCTGGAACCGGCACACACAATATTCGCGCGGTAGTTGTAGGCCGACTGTGTAGTTCAAATCGTACTGTTGAGGGTGGGATTTCAAAATATCGATGTCACTCATCACGCATTTTTTGAAACCGTCTCATTAAAGACAAGTGTCTGTGAAGAGTGAATGTGAAATTAACGACAGAGTCAAAAGCGCTATAGACGCATAAAGTTTTTCAAGTCTTGATTGAGAAATATGCTTAAAACCAGTGGCTATTTTTTCTTAAATGCTAATTAGGGACTTTGCACAGTTTTTGCTGCTGCGCGGACGTTACTTTACACTTTCCCAACTGTACCGCAACAGCGGGCAGCAAGTGCATTGTAGGGTCAGTTCTGCTGTTTCCGCACAAAACATTCAGCACAGTATCTTGGTGGACACTTCTTGGTGGGTACGTACACACTGATTTCATTTGATTGAGCGAATGACCTCACCCTAGTCCCTGACGCGTCACCCTTCGTGCGAGATGTTATTGGTTTTTTTCGAGGGACGCGCCGCTTGAAAATAGTGTCGAGAGCTCAGCTTTGAAGTTGAATTCAGTGATTAGTAACTTTCGTGATCCTGATCAGTGTCATCCGATCTGTCACAGCGGCATACAGGGATCATGCCTTGGCGCTTCCGACACGAACAGCGTTCAGTACAGCCAAGCTTACATCGCGGTGTGTTCCTGATGGAAGTCATCATCATCACCAGCCAAACTACGCCGATTGCAGCACGAAGACCTCTCCCATATCTCTCCAATTAGCCGGGTCCTGTGCCAGATGCGGCCACTCTATCCCCGCAAAATTCATCGCATCCACCTTCCTTGTTTTCTGCCGCCCCCTGCTACATTTACTTTCTCTTATCATCCTCTCCGTTGCCCGTAATGATCACCGTTTATCTTGCCTTCGCAGTCTGCCCATCCCTTCGTCTTGATTTCGAGTGTATGTAATTAGCGCACGTTTGTTTCCTGAAAGATAAAAAAAAAGATTAATCCTCGCCCCCTGAGGCGCCGGAACAGGTCACATATCGGCGAAAACTCAACACGGAAAGCTGCAGTTCCTGTCAGTTCTTGGTCCGATGGCGAAAAATGCATAATAAACTTGTGCAGTACGTGCTTTAAACCGACTCTGAAAGCTTCAGAACCCTGATGTTGCTTTTAATACTTTGTTATGTGGCGCCTCCTTCCATAGTGACATATCTGCGCTTGTGTATTGATATATGTCTGCAGGTTGTTTCAAAGTGCCCAAGGTGCACGATTCACGATTTAGGTTCATATGAAGGACGCTTTCGGCACACATCGACTTTCAAATCTCTGGAGGGTAGGGATGACTCCCGTCATCATCCTTCCGGGCCTTTGAAGTTGTTAGGGTACCGTCAGTACCTCACTATACTTCTCGGTGATACGTACTGTGGCATGATCACTTTTCACCAAGGCTGTACCTGTGCACGTACAAGCAAGAATTGTGTGTGGCCGCGTTCTGGAGCCTTGTCTTGTGTGAAAATAGCTTGTGTGCGAGCAGCATTAATCTATTTTTCTCTCTTTCCGCATCCGTGGACACGACGATACTAGTAAATTTGTTGGAATACGGTGGCAGCGGCAGGCTGCCAACTCCAGTGGACATAACTATAGTTGGCTGGCGGTGGTGGTGGACCAGTTATGATGACGATGATTCTGATGGATACAAACTCCACCAGTAATGAAATTGTAATCCCTTCGGAGTTAGCTGACACTCAGGGATGTTTGTTCTCACTTAACGAAAGAAAGGGGAGCTGGTGCCGTTAAAGGCATCAACGCTTCCTCACACATATTTTATACAATACGAAAAAAAAAAAAATGCATAGCGAGTCGCGAAACAAGGCGTAAGCCTGTATTTTCACAACGTGCCGTAACAGTGGATAACTAATTCACTTGTCTTCCAGCAAATGCCGCAAGCAGCCTCTACGATTCCTATTCTCTACTCGAATTCAGCTATAAAGCTGCTATTTTAGTTTACACGAAGCCAACAGCCTGAACACAAACTGACATTAAAATTAAACGAGGAATGCGCTGTGATTCACAACACAGTATTTCGTAGCTCTATAGCAATAGTACCTAAATTTGGACTAAGCAATACACGTGTTTACTGCGTTCCGCTGAGCTAACCACACAAAACAAAAAGCATGAATTCTGAGAGAATAAATCTACAAATTTTAATTCAGCTGACCATTAGAGGCGGACTGCCATAGCGTACGAAGAGACAGCAGGAAACCAAGCGACACCATATCGCAGCAGCAGATGACACTCCAGCGTTGATAGTCATGTGATTCTCAAATGTCAAATTCAAAGCACGCGTCAACTGCGTTAGTCAGGTGAACGGAACACCGCGCCATGGCATGCGTGTACATTTTTTGCCTGCATAAAATTTGTTATAACCTCAGACATATGAATTTCTGCGCGGAGTCAAAGCTCGAGTTATCTTTTTCCTCACACGTATACTTGTTCTGCTTTTGCCTCTTGTCTGCTCAGACTTCCTTAAGCTTACGTTTTCCTTTCTAGTTCGCACTCACGCTTCCAACAATTTGCGGCACAGCATTACGACGAGAATGGTATCGGTGTCAATGAAACACCGATGCGGAACAGAGATTCTACCTTTAGCCCGACAAAGAGGAGAAATGTGGGAAGGAGGAAAGGTTACTTTTACAGGCTTTCACGGATGTGTACGGTTCGGGGACGCACATCCTTGCAAGGACAGTTATTTTTTATTAACGCGCTCTTAGTTTCCAAACGAATGTTGACCCATTTTTCCTAGTGGCACAGGGAAACAACACTGCGATTGTGTTCTCTTCTCTATTTCTTGTCCTTTTTCGTCGCTTCCCCCCAAAATAACTTAAAAGTCCCCGAGCGCGCCGTTTTAAAGTTTGTTTCCTTTATATGTATTCGCTTTGTGCCGAGAGGCCAAGAACCATGCATGCCTTGTCACTGCGGTACACGTCGAGCTGTTCGACCGAGGCCTGCGCTGTTTGACATCTACGCTGCAACTTCTGCTTTTTACCGTCGGCAATAGAAATGCGCTCGGGAAAGAATTTACTGTAACGCTATCTCGCATTTCTGTTGACTGGTAGTAATGCCAGCGGATGGAGCATTCGCATCCCCTCATATTGCAAGCGTTACATGCAATTGGCGCTTGCGTGGCTTTTCCGAAGTATTTGTTTTTTCCCCGCACTCCTGCATCCCGCAAACTTTTCCTGCCGGCTGTAGGTATCCTAGGACGGCGTTCGTAGCGAAACAGGCTTTCCAGGAACTGCTTCGTTTCTTGGGGGCATTGTGCTTTTGTGATAGGACTACGCCGCATTCGAAGTCCTTACTTCCTTTCTTGACACTCTGCATTTTTACCTCAGCCCTGTTTTCGCTTTCTTCTTTGTATTCCCTTTCACCTTTCCTTCAGTGCAGGGAAGCGAACGGGTACTTTCTACTTGGTAACTTCCGCGCCGTCTACCTTTTCACCCTCTCACTCTATATATAAACGTTCTTGCAAGGTGGGATTTGCGTCATCCTCATTATTCCGCTCATTCGCAGGAAGCCACCGACGGTCGGAGGCCAGCTGTGGCCGAGGTTCACACGCGACCACGCCTTCCACCTGAACATCAACCTCAAGAACTACTCGCACGGCATCGACTTCCGGAAGAAGCTGTGCTCCTTCTGGAGGAAGTACCTAGTACCTTCGGGCTCGTGGTGACGGCGGTGACCGGTCATCGCCGTAGACTCACGCGCGCACATTACTGTGTACAGTTTCGCACTCATGCCCTGATAAATGTCTCATGTGTTTAAGCATAAATATATGTAAATATAGCGAAGCACCCGCAGGCAATGACAAGAGAGCTTTTGGAAGAGTCGCATTACCGACTGTGTCACTCCACCTCGTAGTTCAATGAATATGCGTGGCTTGCTGGACAAGACGGTACGGATTCCCAGGCCACAGTTCCCACGCCACATGGTCTTCTTTCCCGCAGTAGGGGCAAATGGGGCAAAACGCGACACTTTGTTGCTTATCGCCAATTAACTTCTAAACGTGTGAACATACTTAATTGGATATTTAGCTGGCATGACCCCTAGCATGCTCGATGCAACTGGGCCTGAGGCTGACCAGGCAAGCCTTTTTAAAGCAGAGAAAAAAATTTTGAAGGGTGTCATTGTGAACGAGAAAGCAGTCGAAAAAACTCGCAGAGGTTTAGCGCTTGTTAAACCTAGGTTACGCATGGTTTGGCGCCGGAGTCGGTCCGGCGCGCGCCTCACCCATGCCAAGACTGAGCGGCCGGGCGCCAGCGAAGCAGCTGTTGGTACAGCAGCGGCGAGGCTCTGAGCAAGCGCAGTTGCGGTGCCTTTCCACAGGGAGTCACGTGGTACGACGTCACTTGCAACACCACCACTCCGCCGGCTCAAGGTCAAACGCGCACTAAACTTGACCTTGGGAGTTGTAGGGCGAAGAGTAGCGCTTTCGTTCGAAAAGAATGGAATTCTGCATGCCGCATTTTTCAAAACTGTGAGGTCAACCGACCAAGCGTCCGCGGTTATCGTAAGTATTTAGTTACTACAATTGGTTATTGGTCTTGAGCAAAAATTTTTTGGTTTTGAGCAAAAAGGTTTTTGCGAGGGAATTACTTTAGCAGCAAGATACATGAGGGCAAAATACGACAATATCGTGTCCTGCGGGGCCTAAAGTAAGGATAATGGCTTAATTGCTTGCTCCAAAACTCAATCCTTGTATTATCACTCTTTTGGATGGTTTTTACGTCCTCCCCCCCCCCCTCATCAATTTAATGATGAGAGGGGGGGGGGGGGGGGGCACTGACCGTAGAACAAGCTCTGTTCGGTCTGACAAGGCAGTAGGCGAAGCAAAAACAATCTTAGCATCAAAAAAAGAAAAAGATAGTGAAGCAGCCCGGTAACTGAAGGAAAGATGTGTACGCAGGCTACACGCAGAGCCTCGCTGTAGAAGTGCATGCCAGTAGTCAGTAACGAATCACAGAATAAATCAGTTCTGGGTTTCTGAGCATAGGCTCACTAAGTGTGTGTTCGTGCTTATGGAGCGAACTTCGTTCGCATTGCCAGCAAAACTGCGCAAGACCTTAATTTTGGAAGGGCGTCTCATTTTGCCCTGCGTTTCATCCCGCGTGGTTGGGCAAAACGCGAAATTGCGAAGTTTTTATTATCATTCAATTTTACAGTGTTCCCCTTAAGCTGGCCTTTTCATATTTAATGAGCAGGACGCCTGGACGGTAGCAAATAATTCGGTCTTACTTTATTTATTGATATCTGTGAATAATAAAAATAGGGCGGTGATTTGCAAATCTTTGTCGTGTTTTGCCCCGTACTCCCCATATTCTGGCACTTAAGACACCTATGAAGCTGTCAAGGTTATCAGAGGAGGGAATGGTACTTTACCTAACTTTTACATAGATTTTGAGATTCGTGGGGGTAGGGAATTCCTCAACAAACGGCTCAAAAGCAGGCCATGTGGCCTGGGAACTTTTGAAGCACCTTGTACATATTCCAGCAGAGAAGAAACCAGTGGGAAAGGAATGCGCAGAAAAGGTAGTGCCTACGCAGGACAGCACTGGAACTCAAGTGAGTTCAATCATTTGTAGAAACACTCCAAGATAGCAAGACGTGCCTGCGTATATTGAAATAAATTTTAAAAAGTAACACACAGTGGCTCACACATGTTTGCTAAAGCAATGCTGTTATTCACACGTGTCAATTAAAGACGGCCTGATAGAAACTTACATTTTTTTCTCACAAATTTCATTGATATAACCACTGCCATCTTATCTGAAATTTTATATCCCGCTAAGGCCGTGTTCTGCTCTAAAAATAATGCTCATGTTACTAAAAACAGGAGCACAGGTGCACCCATTTCAATGGCTATGAGGAGGCGCTCTTCAATCTGATTTTAATGAAACGTGGTCCTCCCGCAGCCTATAATTGGTGTACACATCAACCTGTCTGGCAGATGTATGCTATATCGTAAGACAAAGGAAAATATACGATCGCTGAAACGGCGCGTGTTCAACAGAGGCTGTAACGTGTAAGTGTCGTTGTGTGTTTTGCCTTGTGTGTAGGTTTATGCGCAGTGCATCACCACAGGTGGGATGTGCGGGGGCGCATGCACATGTAAAACATTTTACTGCAGCGTGCTGCAGCAAAAGCGAATTCATATCCTCTGATGCGTCGACGATATATTCGGTAAACATTGGTGTAGTTGTGGTGCTCGTGAAGGACTCGAGCATGCTTCGACTGTATTTTTTTTTCTGGCATTGTAAACAAAGGCGCATCGATCAGGCCTATTGCACTGGCCGAGAGTCTGGTATGTCGTCCAAAACACTTCTGTCGAATGTAAGATGTGCTTTTGGGAAGCCCCATGAGGCTTAAGTCTGTTCTGTTCGTCAAAATTCCCTGCTCCGGGAATGTCGGAAATGTCGGTGTATGTTAAAAGAGGCTTGAGAATTGACGTCTCATCTGAGCATGAGCTCGCATGAATATCGTAGGCGCGGCAAAGAAGACGAGTAGGCTTGTTGTTGTGCAGTTAGTTTTCGAAGGTTGCGTTGGGACCTTTTCCGACACAGTGAACCGAAGGCACCTGCGTTGCGCCGGTTCACATATATTGACGGATACACGAACCAGACACAAAACACGCTGAGGACAGAACTTAGTCCGATAATATCTTTTGAAACATGGCGTCTGTCTGCCAAAATTTCTAATGGAACTTCTTTTGAGGTCTTTTTGTCCCTATTCGCAGTTTTCTTTCCTTGCCTGATTTCTGAATATGCCCTTTGAGTATGCTACCTCAGCTCATTTAACCTGGCTTTTTTAGATACTTGCCCAAATCTGTTTTCATGCCTGTCACATGCCAAAGCGCAGCTATATATCATAATAATAAGAAGAACTTTTGTCCAGGAAGCCTTTTAATGCGCGCTCTGAGACGATGCAGGACGCAACCCGGTCCAGGACGCCTCATCAGCGGCTAGCTCCAAATGCAACAACTCATCTAGAGACAAGCCTTCGGCTCAGCGAAAGCGAAGCCAAAGTCGTTCTGGTTACTTCAGGAGTCCAACGCAGAACACAATAATACACCGGCTGTGCTCGCACACTATAGACTCCCCTGGTCAAGGACTACACGGAGGAGCTGCGTGACGATCGGCCACGTAGCGAGTTGTTGCCATTGTGACATGGTACCCACCCACGAAGGGGGGTAGGCAAGGGTTAAGTGAGAAGGGCCAAGAGAGGAGGGTAAACGGTGCCAAGCTAATGTCTGTGCTTTGGGCAACGAGTCAAAGATTAATTAACGAGGAAGGAAAAAAAGAGGAGACAAGATCATAGAATTGAGTACCTCAAAGTTACTAAGAGATGTTTTAAATGTGGAAATTTTTAATACAATTAGCAAGGGAATCTGCCCGTAGCTATTGAGCCCGAGTGAGCCCCAACATTGTAAGGAGAATTTCTAGGTGCGTCCTTCTCTGATCCGCAAACCTCCGGCAAGCGAGCAGGAAATGCTCCATCGTTTCTATTTCTCCGCAAGCCGCGCAAAGGTTTGTGGTACTGAACCCGCATCCACATAACCTGCCGGCACTTCGCCGTCTTCTTTCTTGCGCTGGCCATGTTCGTCTCTCTGTCGCTGCTTCCCTGGGGTTAAGGCCCCAATTCTTTAACCACCGTGGTGACTCAGCTGTGGTTACGGTGCTCGGCTGGAAACCCGAAAGACGCCGGTTCGATCCTGGCAGTTGCATTTCGACAAAGGCGAAATGCTAACGGCCCGTGTACTGTGCGATGACAGTGCACTTTAAAGAACCCCAATGACGTCTTGAGTGAAGCACCTTCGGAAAACATGCGTAGTACCTGACTGACGTTTTAAGCGACAGTCTTACAAGCAAGGGAATTCATCTATGACGTACGGAAGGCATGCCATTAAACTCATCACTGCATGATAGCTGTAATCTTTTTTTTTAACATTTGCGTAATGCATAAACTACACGCACACAGACTCTACAGCTGCATTCGTTTTGTTTTATATCAGCAGACTCATTTCTGATTGTAACGGTGACAAATGCATTTTTCTTTTCCTTTCCTGATATGACCAACCCGCATAACTCTTGTTAAATATCTTGCCTTTAATACATCCACGTCCATTTCCGTTCAGGGCCCGGGCGACAGGCTGCCGTTGCCGACAGCCTGTTCCCGCTATATATAGAATAGTTTCGCATGTCTTTTTTCACGACAATAAACCTGGTCGCAGAAGTAATGCTACTTATTTCAACTAAATAGATTCTTTACGCGATGAAGTTTAATGACGATCCCTGAAGGATCAGCTTGCTGAAATGCATTTTCCAAGGTTATAAAATGTGGAAATTAAACAACCAACGCATTGCGTAGTATTTTGCGCGTCACCGGAAATCAACTTTGGGTCTCGTATAAATTGTAAAGAGCTCATTTTTCTTAATTTTTTTTTTTCACTGAACCAGCCTTGATATCCGCGCGCGAACAGCAAGGCAGGTTGAAGAAAAACGACAATACTGCCATTCGAGTAAACCTGCTGTCGCGCGTCTGCACGTGGCTTCAGAAGAAGACGAACGATGCACCAGCCGATCGTTCCCGAAAGCTCGGCGTCTCGCCCCGAGGACGCCGAAGACATCCAAGCGGCGTGGCACTGGCCACTGTCACACTTCGACTGGGGCACCGCTGCCGGCGGCGTAGCTCCGCATCAGCAACCTGTAGCGGCGGCAGCGGCGACCACACAGCCGGAGACAGCCGCAGCACCGGCACCGCTTCTGGCAGCGGCCGAGACGCCGACAATCCCGGCTGCCAAATTGCCCCCAGGGAGGCCACCGAGTCCACCGCAGCACGGACAGCATCTCCAACAAGCACAGTCAGTGCTCGCTCAACCATACCCCCAGCAGCAAGCGCCACACCCCGAACAGGCCTACTCGCAGCCCGAGACGTTCCACACAGCGGCCACGCATCTTCAGATAACGCAACACATCTACATGCCGCCTCAACTCTACAACTACCCGCACTTCGGCGTGGCGCCCATGCAAGCGATGGCGTACGGACCACCGGAACGGCTGCCGATGCCCATGGAATTGTCGATGCATTTATTTGCCGACAGCCAAATGACCCAGGCGGCTTCGTGTACGCTCATCTTGGTGCTGGCATTTCTCACGGGCATCCTGCTCTTCTTCTTTGTCTTCGGCCTTGGCATGTCAGTCCGCAACGAAGACGGGACCACCACTGCCGTGTCTGACTATGAGATCGTCGTGCGCGCAGCCACAAGGGGTGACGCCAACGTGACCGCGGCGCGGAAACGCGAGCCGCAGCCCTCCAGAGGGGCCGCAGCTCGCGCTTACAGCCTCGCCGTTTCGTCGCAGCCGCCCCTCAAGAACGAAGTTGGGGCGGAGGAGACTACAGATACAACTATGCCGCTCATTCGCTGGAAGACAGTACACGGTGGAGTCATCGCTTCTCAGCGACGCCTTGACGTGAATTAAGCATGTACGTTTGGAGTGTGCAATGCTTTATATGTTGATTATTGATTACATATTGGTTCTGTCGGTAATACGATAATAAGCTGAGCAAACTTTCCATTGCGTGATGTTCTTCCCTTCATAGGTAGTATAAAATTTCTAGCGGCATGGAGGTTATTGGAGAATGACAGTCATGACGTCATTCGAACACATCTCCGAAGCCGCATGATGCAATATGTGGAATATGCCTGCGTAAAACCGCATGCCTGCTCTCCACGCCGCCACTAATTACGTGGCTCATGCACTTGTAAATAAATTCAGAGTGAAATCCTTCGACAGCGCGCTCCACTGAATTGCCTGCGTCGTCCACCGGACCCTAGGCGCGGCAGCATAGAAAATGACGGATATAAGGCGAATTGACCAGAGAAGTATCATTGGTAGTCATTGCCACGCAAACGTAACCAACAAATCTTACGCGCATGTCGTTACATTAAGGTCCGGTCAAAAGGACAACAAAGTGATTTTCTAACGTCCATTGCAAGACGAAGGCCACTCACTCCCTTTGACCGCCAGTAAATCGTATCTTGCCCCAGCCGTGGCCACTTTATCCGTGCAAAGTTTTTAAGCATGAAATGCTTTTAGCCCCCGTTGTCGGCAGTGTGGTGACGTCACGCCGAGACCGAGAGCCATCATCCGGGCACTGAAATCCAGTCATCCGGGCACTGAAATCCGGTCATCCGGGCACTGAAATCCAGTCATCCGGGCACTGAAATCCAGTCATCCGGGTACTCAAATCCAGTCATCCGGGCACTGAAATCCACTCATCCGGGCACTGAATTCCAGTCATCCGGGCTCTGAAACGAGAACATCCGGGCACCGTGCGAGACTTAACGAGATTTAACGAGACTCTCTAAGCCCTCCTACGCGACCGGCATGCAAGCGCCGGTTGGTCTCCAAACGAGACAAAAGATAACTGCTGCCAGTGCCTTCTCAATGTTTATCAAGATATCAGTGGAGCTGTGGGTTTGATAATGCACGGAATTATAATTTCCGATTTCTAATAACGCGTGCAAAAAACACATAAATGCCACGTTACACTTCGTTGTCATACGTGATCTCTTAGGGGCTTCGCGCATCGAAGCAAAGCCGCGCAGGCGCACAGGAGCCCGGGGGAGAAGCGCTGCGTTCAAAGGGCAAGGCATCGCGCCGAACGGGTGGTGGCGTTCCTCCCTTCCATTACGGTGCGGTTCGGGTGTCCACCGAGATGGCAGAGAATTACTGCGCCATTTCCTTTCCTCAAAAAACATTGCGTTCAAATGGCAAGGCATCGCGCTGAACGGGTGGTGGCGTTCCTCCCTTCCTGTACGGTGCGGTTCGGGTGTCCACCGAGATGACATTAGGCCCGTAAACATTTCATGCTTACTCTACTCTCGGTTACGGGAGAGGCAGAGATTTTTAAGCATGAAATGCTTTTAGCCCCCGTTGTCGGCAGTGTGGTGACGTCACGCCGAGACCGAGAGCCATCATCCGGGCACTGAAATCCACTCATCCGGGCACTGAAATCCAGTCATCCGGGCACTGAATTCCAGTCATCCGGGCACTGAATTCCAGTCATCCGGGCTCTGAAACGAGAACATCCGGGCACCGTACGAGACTTAACGAGATTTAACGAGACTCTGCAAGCCCTCCTACGCGACCGGCATGCAAGCGCCGGTTGGTCTCCAAAGGAGTCACAAAAAATAACTGCTGCCAGTGCCTTCTCAATGTTTATCAAGATATCAGTCGCTGTGCGTTTGATAATGCACGGAATTATAATTTCCGATTTCTCATAACGCGTGCAAAAAGCACATAAATGCCACGATACACTTCGTTGTCACACGTGATCTCTGAGGGGCTTCGCGCATCGAAGCAAAGCCGCGCAGGCGCACAGGGGCCCGGGGGAGAAGCGCTGCGTTCAAAGGGCAAGGCATCGCGCCGAACGGGTGGTGGCGTTCCTCCCTTCCATTACGGTGCGGTTCGGGTGTCCACCGAGATGGCAGAGAATTACTGCGCCATTTCCTTTCCTCAAAAAACCTTGCGTTCAAATGGCAAGGCATCGCACTGAACGGGTGGTGGCGTTCCTCCCTTCCTGTACGGTGCGGTTCGGGTGTCCACCGAGATGACATTAGGCCGGTAAACATTTCATGCTTACTCTACTCTCGGTTACGGGAGAGGCAGAGATTTTTTAATCTCCCCTCCATACTCGACTGCCTGCCCCGTGGATCCGCCTGCGTTTATTTTCTCGAATGCCGGCCAGTGGGAGGTCGCATTGCTCAGTTCCGACTCGGACACACAGATCCAGGTTGTGACAAAAGCCCTAGAAGTCTCCGAACGCCACGGGCTCATGGCCACTTGATGGGGCTGTAACCCCACACAATCTGCTACTTTTGTCGGCGGAAATAAAGTTTATCCTCCTCCTCCTCCCTTGGAGTCCACTGTGTTGCACTAGGAGACGAGCGGTTGTATGTCCTTCGCAAAAAATGTCAAAACCTTTTCTACCTCTTGATTTCACCTGGGATGTCATTAACGCTAGTGTATTTCCTCTATCACGAGTCAGCATTTGTGCTTGTTCACCAACTGAAGCGTCCACTTAAATGACAATAAACTGCGAGAGTAACCGCTCAGAACTGGGGTCCGTTCCATGCGCCTCAGCTCTTCACTTTTCTGCCCCATAGGTGGGCACCGGTAAGATACAGTTGATATGTACTTTTCTCTTCGGGCATATTGGTAAACTGCCATTCATCATCTACGTGCCAAATGCTCTCCACCCAGGTCCTATGCTTCTAGTATTTCACTCTCACGCTCTGGATCTACGGTCACTACCTGCCCCATGTAGGCGTATTCTTTTGCCACTTCCACAACTTTGCTACCAATTGTAAACTGCTTTTCTCTTCCGAGACTGCTGAACATTACTTTTCTTCACATTAATTTTTAGACCCATCTTTCTGCTTAGCCTGTCTAAGTCGTTTATCATGCTTTGCAATTCATCCCCCAAGTGACTTCGCAAAGCAAAGGTCATCAGCAAATGTATTCTCCATTAACTCTTATCCTCAAGTCTCTGGTTATCTCCTGTAAACAGGCATTGAGTAGCACTGGAGAGATCGTGTAGCCCTAACTGACACCTTCCCACACCGAAATTTCATTGCTGTCTTTATGGAGGACTATGGTGACTGTCCAGCCGTTATAGATATCTTTTTTTTTTGCATAAGGCTCTTCTACACCCTGATGCCGTAATGCCTGCATGCTGATGTTTCAAATTCTTTCTCGTAATCTATGAAGGCTATATTTAGGGGTTGGCTATAATCTGCGAATTTCTCTATCACCTGACTGATTGTCTGAATATGATCTATTGTCGAGCAGCCTTCACGAAAGCCTGCTTCGACATTTGGTTAACTGAAGTCTGACGGTGGCCTGATTCTATTAGCGATTACCTTCGTAAATACCTTGTAGGCAACGGAGAGTAAGCTGACCAGTCTGTAATTTTTCAAGTCCCCGACATTCATTTTCTTGTGCGTTCTTATAACGTCAGCATTCTTCCAAGATTACGGCACGCTCGAGGTCATAAGGCATTGCGTATCCCCCAACCCATAAACGACTCACGCGAGACGAAGCCGTCACCTAGCGACAGTTACAAACAATTATACATACTCTTTAAGGCTTCCTACACAAACCAAGCCCCCACTCTACCCTAAATTTGCCCGCATTATTATGAATACCCCTTTCCTATACAACACCACGTGGGCTCGCAAACTCACTCACTCACTCACTCACTCACTCACTCACTCACTCACTCACTCACTCACTCACTCACTCACTCACTCACTCACTCACTCACTCACTCACTCACTCACTCACTCAATCAATCAATCAATCAATCAATCAATCAATCAATCAATCAATCAATCAATCAATCAATCAAAGCAAATTATTCAGCAGAAGAATCTGGCTGGTCATCCTGGGCTAAAAGCTGGGCACACAGCTTGACAAAGACTCAGGTGACCACTACGGGGGAGTGGCCAAGACACAGGCGGTGAACTGTTGGAAAGATTAGCAGTTTTAGAGGAAAAGGAGTAGTAATAGGCTATAGGCAGGAGACGAGGCAAACTTCTTATTGAACAGAAAGGTAAACCAGCGCAAAGCACGGGACGAAGGAAGAAAACGACGCACAACTTGCTCGAGTTTCTGGCTTGACACAGTTCTTATTGAAGCAAATAAATGTGCTACATCATCATCATCGCTGTCATCATCGGGCGCAAAGGTAAGTGGTGTCTCAGCAAAACTCAAGATGTCTTGCATCGTACCGTCCGTAGGGGAGACTGAAATCGTGGCAGGGAGCGCTGGTTAGTGAAGATGAATAGCGTCATGCTCAGCGAGCTACTGTTATGAGCAACTCATGGCTTCCACCACTTAAAAATGGAGCTCTTGTGGCAGACTGCCTCGTAATTTGTAAGGTTTTTGTAAAACAAGGGGATAAACAATTTCCAACTGCGCGGTAAAAGCAGAAGGTGCAGTGATAAGGCTAACCGCTAAGCGCAATCAAAATAATTTGATACGAGTGACTACCTCCGAAAAAAAAAAAAAAACGCAATGAAGGAAAGCGAAGTAGACGTACTGCTTCAATGTGACTTGTCCGGACTTTGCAGTTGGTGTACATCGTCGTGAGCACAAGTAACGCGACTCTTGCCACTGTGGGGAGAGAGAGAGAAAGAAGAAAATGTCCGTAGATTCGGGTGATTAGGCCAAATGCGGATATGTGCGCTAGCATGAAGTGTTTCGGTGCTCTGCTGCTCTGCTAGGTTAAGGTGGTTGTTGGGGTGTGTGTTCTTTCATGCAAAATTGAAAGGACATAGCAACATCTGCCATAGCGCCTGCCTTGTGCCACTGCGCCACTGCTAACCTACCCATCGGCAACACCAAGTAAGCCACCCGGCGGGCAGGTGAGGAGTGGCGCAGTGGCACAAGGCAGCTGCTATGGCAGATGTTGCCATCGATGAGGCTTGGGTTGGGTTGCGACCCAGGCTGGTCTTCCCGAGCAGCCTCTCACCATTAAATGGGCTACCGCCTGGCCCGGTGGACAGGTAGCCCACCACCCGGTGGGTAGGTGAGCAGCGTTCTACAAAGCTATCTTCAGAATGCGGGGAATGGCCACTATATGTGCTACCACACTAAAATTGGAGGGGAGGCTTAAGCTCCGTCTTGACGGTATGAGGCTATATTGTAAATGGGCTAATGCACACGTACGCGGAATGTGTCGTTCACAGCTATACATTGATAGGTGCCTGGTAGTACTCATACCACTCCTTCCGCAATGGCGCAGCGGTTGAGGGATGTGCCACTCTCCTGCGATGGTAGCCCCTACCAGCTGTGGGGCTTGTGCGCTCCAAGTTGCTCTTCCCGAGCAACCTCTCGCGATCAATCATTAAGTGCCACCTGCCACGGTGGCCAGCCGGTGGGCAGGTTGTGATGATGCGACAAGGTCACGTGACCTAGGTGGTCCACTTAGGTTGCTTCTTCCGGGTGGTGGTCGTCTGGGCCACCCCATTTTTCGCTCACAACGCCGACGACGACGCTGGATTTTCCGCACAACGGGAGCTAAAGGCTTTTAGTTAAGCGCAGCATTAAGCATCAAGCAGATCTTGTGCCAGAGACCCTGAGGCCGGCTGGTCCCCCAGACACAGGGGGAGAAGGGTGGAGATAATTGGTTGTCTGAAGGGCAGCAAGATCGAAGATAAGGGAGTGCTCCATATTAGCACACGGTTCCCGGAGACTGGTACAGTGCCTACTATGCCCGCTTGTTCCGTATGATGGCGGGGTATTACAAATTACAAATGACGACGTAGGCCCCGTCCGGAGCGCGCGCGCAAGCGCGCGTTTTCCTGCAGGCTCAAATAAATGTTTCACCGGTCCAATCCAATCAACGCTTATATTCTTATTCTTAGGGGTCTGCTATAGTTGCATTCTCCTCATGCGATAAAAATTACCAGCAGTAGAGTATCTTCTTATGGCGTGCTCAGAAAAGAAATTCCGGCGCTAAAGTCTTCAAATAACCTTTTTTAGTTCTTCGTTGAAGCGGAATGAGAGAAAGCTTAATTGCGTCATTTATAGACCGAGTTTCATCAGCGCCATTCACAGTGCTATGTCCACTAACTTCGGACGCGTACGCCCTGCCGCGTTGAACGATACAAGAGAAGCTAAATTAAAATTATATTTTTCAGTTATTCAAGAGCAGCAGACCCCTCTCGCATGTTCTGGAGTGCGAAGTCCATGCAGCTGGCTATACGCTACAGCGCTGTCTTTAATAGAGTGCTGCTACGCCTGACACACGGATCATTTGCATGACTGCGGTCTCCTACTAAAGTGCAGAGCACCGCTGGCTTTGTCTGTTTCACCTATTCAAGAGCACGCGCCGTAGATTCTGTCAAAAGCCGCTCAGCATCTGCTCGCTTTTGTGTTAACGCTCGCCTCTTGAGATTTCAATTGTCCTAAAGGACCTTCACCCGATTGCTCGACGGTCAACCGCCTTTTCCAAGATGTATTGAGTGTGTGCTTTGCCTCCCAAAAACGCATATCCGCTATACGAGAAACACCATTGGGGAAGTGAATTAGTTTATGCACGTGGGGCATTTCAACTCCTACTACGCAATGAGCAGATTTTTGCTTTTCGTCTAATTGAAACGAGCCTTGCGTTGCCATCTATTCAAGCCACGAGATCACGTTCATTAAAGAGAGAGAGAGAGAGAGAGATCTCACTGCTACGGCTTCAAGGACGTCTGACTAGTTTGACATTGCGGGCGGTAAGAAATTACTGACTAAATATCTAGAGGTATGAGAAGGTTGTTTATTATGCGTATATGCAGCCCTTTTCATTTGGCTCTCGGAACTTCGGCGCTATGCCGACGAGATCACTCTTCAAGGAACCTGAGCCGCAGAACTCGCCATACTCCCCTTCTGTTTGTGTTTAACCAGCCAATTTTTTCAAGCGTTACTGCGATTTGATCGCCTTTTGTTGACGGGCCTCACGCCGACCTTACCAGGCCGGGCACAGGCTCAGAAGACTGATAAATAAGCGGGCCCGCCCCGGCCCAGTACTGAAACCGCGGGTCAGTGCTGGGCACGGGCTTTTTCTCCCAGGCTCGGGTCGGGCTGGGGCCTCAGACAGGCCCGTGTAGTACTCTATAGTCCAAGTCTCCTATTATAGTGGCTCTAGCAACTGTCACAATGGCTCTAGCGACTTCTTGCAGACAGTGACCTCCAGTGACAGACAATGAACGATTGTGAACAGTGTCTTCCCAGGTTTTCTGTCGCGTTCTCAACGCGGCGCCACCTGTCTGCTCTCAGCTGGTCCCTACGGAGACTGAAAGACCGACGGCGCTACCTGCCGGGCCCAGCGGTCACTTCATAACCTTCTTTCCTCCACAGTGGGGCGAAACGGAGAAAGAGTCGCAGTAGAGGAGAAAGGAGAGAGGAGAAGAGAAGCTGGGAGAAAGAAAGAGAGAAGGAGGAGCAGGCGCAACGTCAGTCGGTCAAGCTCGTCAGAGTGGCGCAAACTTTCGATTTCGCGGTTGACAGCGGCGGTGGAGGTAAGGGAAGGGTCCGAGCGATGGAGCAGCAGGAAGTGGGTGACCAGGTCACCGGCTCCCAGGACGGGCAGGACGCACACATCGCTCGACATTGGCGCGCGGAAGTGCCAGCGGACGCTGCCGCCGGCGTTGCGTGGGTCACTCGGATTTACCCGAGTCGTCAGCGCACTCCCGAGCAGGAGGGCGCGTTCCGAAGGGGGTGCCACCTTCTCTTTTTATAGCCGCTCGTCGCCGGCCCGCCTCGCGCATCGGGGCACGCACAGACAGAGTGCGGCACTGTTTGTGCTCCGATCAAGACCTCCGGCGGCGGCAGGGCGTCCTGAAATAGAAAATCGAGGACGAACGAACGGACGGACGGCCACCAAACCGGCGCTCTGTGGGGGGAAGGGCGCACTCGGATGCGAAATGCGAAAGTGTCAGTCAATAATACCCGATGCGCCTGGCGGCCACGGCCGACTTTGACCGAGTTACGTGCGGCGACCCCTTTCCAAAAGCGAGGGCCAGTCTGTGTCACGGAAGAGAGAGCGGGAAAGGGGGTGTGTGGCTGGCTGGGAAGGAAGCGGGCACCACCGCCCGTGGCTGGCCCCACGGCGCCCACAAAAATGATGCGACGTGCCTGGCGAGGTCTCCGCGTTCGAGGCGCTGACGGATTCTCTGACCGCACCTAATTGAATGCCGTAAAACGGAATGCGTCCCGATGCCACTACTACCTCCACGTCGTTGCTCGCGTGTCTGTCCATTCCGACCCCGTTACGTACCAGCTGGCTGTCTCTATATTTCGCTTGCACGGTTGTTGTTTTTTCGACGGATGAGAAATGCAACGCACGAACGCGCCATTTCCGCGTGCTATTTTGTGACCACCACCACCTGCAGTCGCTGCGAAATTCGTTTCCTTTTCGGCCGAGCGCCGACCCGTGAAGGCCCTCGCTTCGATCGATACTTGGGATGTCGCAGTGCGTTTTTTGGTGGAGTCGTCTGCACTAAACTGACGCTCCAAGACGACTACACTGGCCTCTATAGTCCTCGCAGGTCACCGACGGTGCTACCAACGAGCCAACCGTTAAGGACTTTCATCGGAGTGTCCTTGGGCGTAAGAGGGGCGCGCTGCTTGGAAACTTTTGCACACTTCGTCACACCAACCCTCCTAGCAACGGATCGTATGGAAGATTCTTCCCCACTTTAAACACATGGCAGTATTTCAGTAAGGGAGGGGAGGGGGGGGCTAAGCAAAGAACTCCAGGCGCTTAAATGAGTCGGTTGTGCCGAACCCCTTTTATTGTATCTTAAGTGTCTCTTGCTAACGAAAGGAATAATCGAGAAGCTAGGCACAAATTACCCTCTGGCGTTTTTAAACGCCCGGCATAAATGCGGAGCTGTAGGCGGTCGTCGCACGATTTGCAGACTAATTAAAAGTCATCATGATAGGTGAATGAAGTAGAACAGATGAAGCCAGGAGGACATGTTGGCAAAACACAGCGTTCGTCATTTTGTTACGCTGCTTCTGAGAAAACAAGGTAGACGAGGTCACAGTCACTCGCTTTAGTTAGAAGTGATAAAGCTGACCCCTTTCGCGCTTTTCTGTGCTCATTAGTTTTATTAGCCATTAGATATTAATACAGATTTCAAATCGTGTGTACGGTTTGAATGCGAACACAATGAGGTCGCCTCGTGCAGCGCAGCTCTAAATATTCTCGGAGCCATTGAACCCGCCTACAGCCTTCAGTTTCTTCGTAAACACTGGGTGGAAGGCATGCAATGAATTCGACCCGCTCTGATGAATTCCTTCCGTCCTATTGTATTAAATTCTTTCCACCCACCCATCTATGTTACTGATTCCAGCGACACGGAGCAACAGGAGTAGTTAAAGTGCAGCAATATTCCGAATAAATGCAGTTCGCATGAAATCACTACATCACCCTTCGCCCTCTCTGTGGAAAATAAAGTACCGTATTATCGCGCACGCATGCCAATAAGGGCCAAAATTGCAGAGATGGCATGAAGAAATGTATTCGTGCTAATGTGTCGGTTAGTCATACGAGCTCGGCGATGTTTCACCATGAGGCCGCGTATACACAGGCCCTTCTATTCCAGTCAAATCATTTCAACTTTGTAGGTTCTGTGCCTAATAAAAAACTGCTATGTCATCCTGAAAGCGTTCCACTGCAGCGCGTGAAAACATTTCGCAGCTCATGCTGTTTAGTACCACAAAGTTTACGCATGCAGTGACGCTTAGCTGTTCTTATCTTACATTTTGTTAGCCTGCAAACATCCATGTAAAAGCGCTTGTAAGATACATTTCCGCAGCAAAACTATGACGACAACGTTTGAATATATTGGCGAATCACTCAGGCAATGGAGCGAACGACGCTGTTCCGCGGGTGCCGATCTTTCTTAGGCTATTTCGTGGCTCCACCGCGACGTGGCGTCGATGTCGCGAAAATCGCCAATAACTTAGTCCTCTATGATTCACTGATTACATTACCCTACTAAGTACCCTATGAGAGGAACTGCGAAGCATGGTTTAAAACGTAGACCTACATAAGATAAGGGAGGGTGTAAAAATTGATATCACCTTGCTAAGTAACCCATTAGAGGGAATTTAAAGCATGATTGTGGGCCTAGACGTACAAAGGGTAAGGTAGGTTGTAAAAGTTACTGCGAAGAAAAATAATGCAATGTTCAACAGTTTCAGATGGGAACAACACTTTACGAATGTCACCGAAGCATTGGAGGTGGTGGGGGAGTACACCTAATTAGTGCAGGCAGTTACTGCAGATAAGGACCACGAGAGGGAAATACATATAGGAGAATAAGAACGGGGTGGAGTGCATTTTGCATGCACCCTGAGGTTATCAATAGCGTATACTATAATAGCTGTATTTTGCCAGTGCTCGCCTACGGGGCATAAACGTAGAAGCTAAAAAAAAAAGTTTCCAATTATACTTAGGACATCACAGCGAGCTACGGAACGGAAAACGATAATGGTAACGTTAAGAGGCAGGAAGAGAGAACGGTGGCTGTGGGAACCGGCGAGAAGTAATGATATCTTATCTGAAAGAAACGGAGCTGGGCAGGGCATGTAATGCGGAAAACAGGTAACGGGTCCCTTGGGTATTGAAGTGGATTCTAAGGGGAGGTGAACGGATCAGGGGACGGCGTCCGAGTCAGATGGGCCAATGAGATTATAGGAAGTCTGAGGCGATAAGGTGGCCCTATTTGGCTCAGGACATGGATAAATGCAGATCAATGGGGGTGGCCTTTCTCCAGAAGTCAATGTAACTAATTTGTCATGATAATGTACAGGGACGAGAGAGTTATCATAAACTCGAGGCCAGTGAGAATGCCTGCATAAAGCACTATGGAAAGTTCTTGGTGGTCCCACAACAGGACCAGTACACATGAAAAGTAAAAAACAAAAATTGACAGATGATTGCGGTAGTTTGTCATGCGGAATTTGTGTTCAGCTCTTCACGTATCTTAGGCTTGCAATATTCTCGGGTAAAGAATATTATAGAGACATGCTTCTATATATGCAAAGTTGGAGAGTATTCTTTATTTTCCGACAAATATTGGTGCTTGAGGCGAGATTCCTTTCCTACTTCTTGATTGTTATAAAGGACGCTTTGTGGCCTGTACTGTAGCAGGAGATGTTATGCAGGTTCACCAAGGTCTGGTTCTCACAGACGAGGTCCGTGCATTTCCGGGAGGCCGCTACAGCAGTGAGAGCAGTTAGGAGGAAGAGGTGTTTTCGTGCATGAGTGGTATAGAGTTCTTATTTGTCTTTATGTCTACGTAGAAGTCTCCGACTACTAATTAACACTGGTGTGCATTGATGTATGGTTAACGCGAGGCGCAGGAAATGCGCGATGTCTTTGGTGGGTGCGTTCGCGGGCGCAAACTTGTTCAGGAACAAGAACCTGGACAATTTTGGCGCTCGAGCTTCTTCGTCATCTTCTTCGTCTTCGTCTTTGGAAGGCGGCGTTTCGCTCTGCTAGTACCTGGCACGCCTGACAGGTGGCGTGCTACACTGATAGCCACTAGAGTCACTGGAAAAAATCCAGTGACACTGATAGCCACCCTTTGGGATTTTCCCATGGCAGCCACCTCACAAGTGGCATTTCACTCTGCAACTTGTACAACCGGTTAGGCCGACAACGCCGACGCTGATTACTACGACGCAGAACGCAGGAAAGGGAGCCCTAAGAACTGCGCTCGAGAAAAGACCGAACAGACGTGTATAGTGCTCCGTCTACAGTCCATCCCCCCCCCTCCCCCTTCTATAAAAAAGAAAAGCAAGAGCGTTTTTTTTTTGCAATAACCACAACAAACAAAAGCCGCTACTATGTTAACCATGGCATGAATAGTTGAATGCGTCAGTCCCGCTGCAAGTGCGCAGCACAATGTTCATAACAAGGAACCCAAACCTTTTACTCAAATTGGCGAGAACAACTGTGACCTCTTTACAGGCGCTTTGTCTCATAACGTTTTGTTTTCTTGTGTTCAGTCAATAAATTTTCTCAGCTGCGTCCGTACTCGACACACAAAAACGCTGCTAGTGAGACACTCGGGAAGAAAAAAAAAACATTGTCCATGTACACCGCGTGCAAGCAAGAGGTATCAGACTCAGCAGGTAGCTCCCGCCACGCGCTGTGCATGGCCTATAATGCCAGCTCGCGCAAATAAACGGAAAAGCGCTTTGCCCGGATTTTCGCCATTGGTGAGATAGCGCACCAGATATTTGGCCCCAACGGCGACGCAACACAAAATCGAGACACCACAAACACGGCTGCTGCCACAACATATCGAACATTGCATCATCGACGATCCATATTACGCAAGGCAGAGGCTTGAGGCGCCGATTCCCCTTCGTGGCCTTGGAATGAGGCTGCGGCTTCAGATTGTAAGCGCAAATTCAGTACGCTGCGTTTCGAGATAACTTCTCCTTCTTGTAACTCTTCACTTAACGCCCGGTGTGGGTGTTACATTAAAGCCGTTCTCTTTCTATTTTCCCCTCTCCCACCATGTGTTCATGCGGACAGAAAGCGTCGACCAGGCAGCAAACAGACGCCAAGGGACACAGCCGAAGACCGGGGCAAAGTAGAAACCAGAAGCTGGGCAACGACCCACTGCCTTTCGTATTCCGTAGATTCTAGCAGCAGATTGTACGCGAATGCTGTCGATAAGAAAAAAAAAAAGAGAGTTGTTTTTGCTTTGTTCTTTTCTGCGAGCAGCGCTGGAAGCGCGCGCCTTCGGTAACTGGAACGTGTCGAGGTTTCGGAGTCGAACGAACGAGAGATCTCCAGCACAGCTGCGCAGACGCTGCCGACATTCCGCTGTGTTCTGCTATCGACATCTTCGCGACCGGGTCGGAACGCCAGGGACACGAATAATTCAGGCACAGCGGAACAGCGGGGGCTGCAGTGTGCACAGTGAGGTCTACAAGGCGTCCTGCTTTAATATGCATCGTTCGAAAACTTTAAAACAGATCGGCAGGTATTGGTACTGGGAATCATTGCGTTGTTGTTGTATTGTTGGGTACTAAGAGAGGGGGGAAATGAACCTAATGAAATGAATAAATTTAAATACTAAATGCATGAAAAAAGATCTATAGTTTAGGGACATGTAAGCAGAGTGTGAGAAGTTATACGTAGAGATAAATACATAAATGCAATATGGAAGATTTAAAGTATGGAATCATGTCACAAGGGGTTTATACACGTGGTACATCTTTGCTTAACTGCATTCGCATAATAAACGGCTGTGTAACCACGAAGTTACTGTAATTTTTATATCCAGTAGTGGCCTCCTATAGAGGATTACGGTTGCGATGCGAAACATATTCGCTCACGACGAAGTGCAATGCACAGAGTGAGAGTGTGTTGCAGTTTATCACGAGGCGTGTTCGGCTGCGGCGACAGCCTACAAGCGACAGTTCACAGACCTTGCCACAAAAAGTCCCGTTTTCAAGAAGCCACGATTTGACAGGTAAGGTTGACGCGTGAAGCTTAAAAAAGAAAGGCTTTGATTGTGTCAGCAGCCAGAAACTATTCATCATTGCTTTGTGTTTTGTCATGATGCCGTCTTTTCTTTTAGGGCATTCTTCAACGGACTATCAAAAAGGACTGCGCCCTATACTATAAGATTTTTGCCTGCAATCGAAAGTTCTAAGTTCCCATGTGATCTTTTAGTGCTCGCGGGACTGTTTAGCCTGTGGAAGAGCCGCATGACAGATCGCCACGCACAGCCGCCACGTTCATCGAAGTCTCTGTGCGGACAGCAGTGTGCTATGGTGCGGGGTTATGTGCTGCGCAGGATCAACCTGCCTGACTGCCTTTACTCGATGCACGTGTTTGTCTCCCGGAATTTTGATGTGTGGGCAAAATGAGAGCAAGGAACTGGTGTCATTGTGTATGACGGGTTGCGGGATTCGACCTGGTTAAGTCGGGCTTGAAGCCTGTCAGGGCGAGTGTGCTTCCATGCAGTAAAGAAAAAAAACTGCGGCGACAGCCTAGTGTTCTCGCGCAGCGGCCTGCGAAGCTGATCTGTTCGTGCCGCCGCGGGTTCGACTCCGAGTCCTAGATAATTATTTGAGTTCTTTTTAACTTAGTATTGCGTCGATGTTGCTAGGCAACGGCACAAGAAAGATCGAGACATGATTCATGGTCCTTGTTGGTGAGAGTAGGAGTGTTTTCGCACTCTAACAACCTGTCGTGGTCGCCTTTACATATACATCTAATACGAGCCGATTAATTAATCTCTGGCTTGAAGAGGCAGATGAGACACTAACGATGTACCTTAGATAACGACTGAATCGTTTGCGAAAAAGATGGACATATGTAACAATTCTGGCTGGCTTTGTCGGTATATAATGCTCAGGGGGAAAGCAGGTTGGAACGAATATATGGTGAGGTCAGCATCTGGATTTGAAATATTCGTGCGAGACGTGTATGTTTAGGCACCAGATTATGCGAAAAAAAAGAGCCGAGTGGTAGTGAGACATTTTCGATGCGCTTGCTTACTTACTTGCGTTGGCTTGCAGAGGCCTCGACAGTGGTGAAGTCGCCGGAGTAGAACAACCGGCCACACATAATACAAAATGCGCTGACGTTTCCAGAAGTTCCTTCTTGAAGCTTAGCGTCGGGCTCTCGAAACGCGCTGTGTCGTTCTTCAAGGCTCTGCTGGCACCCATGGACACTGGTGCGATGCCCGCCACATAGGTTTTGGCGGGAATGGCACTCATTCACGTATAATGTACACAGTTCTTCTAAAGGCACACAGAGTCTGTTAATGGATCATAGCAAAAACGGCACAGGAATCTAGAGGAACAACTCAGAAATCTCGCGTATGCTGCGTAAACTTGTGGGACAAGTTACGGCTGAGCGCATTGGCTCGCGCGCTTGGGACAATAGGCAGCTAGGGAAGCAGTCATAGGAAGTTGGTGGCGCGGCCGCGCGCTTATCACACGCGGCGTATCACACGGGCGCGTGTGATAAGCGCGCGGCCGTGCCACCAACTTGCTCCATTCGCGTCCAATACCGCTCTATGCGGGCCGGGCCTTACAGGTACACTGGGCAGCCTTTGGAATTTTCGGCCCCGCTCTCTCCGAGATGACACAGAACTTTGTAAGAATAATAAGCGCGTGTTCGCGATAGTCGCGGACAGGCTCATCTCGTCGAAAGAGCATGAGGCTAGACAGCTCACTTCGCGAAGCGAAGATCAAAACGACAGCACCGTGAACCTGCGGCTATATGGAAACAAGTGGCGATAAAGGAACAGATGCCCAAAGAGGACCTACTGGCAATATCTGGAACCAGAGGATGCGCTGACTTCAACGAACAGCTGTGGCACGTAGTCGGGGCGAACATATATATATATATATATATATATATATATATATATATATATATATATATATATATAGTCCCTGGTCGAAACGTTGAATAAATCTGTTAAGTTTTTCAATGTGACTTCCCCAACTTCTTATATATATATATATATATATATATATATATATATATATATATATATATATATATATATATATATATATATATATATATATATATATATGTGTGTGTGTGTGTGTGTGTGTGTGTGTGTGTGTGTGTGTGTGTGTGTGTGTTCGCCTTTTATTATTATTGAAGATGGGAGCAAAACAGAGAACAATGAGTGAAAGGTGAGTAGGGGAGAGAAAACTGTCTTTAAAGGTGCCCCACGCTTATTTGCTTCAAACGAGAAGAAGACAAAAAATGTTGGTCGATTTGCGTAGTTAGGCCAAATGCGAATTAGGTGCGCTCCCTTACAAAAATGCTTCTTGAGACAGTGTTGAAGTTCTCATGAGCAGACTCAACACGCCAAGTTGAATTTTTGTTGTGACCAGGATTGGCTAGTGTTGGTGAATTGTTGAGGCAGAGTTGAAACTCATTGGAAAAGTGGCCACTGTGCTAGAGTTGAGCATTCTCAATGAAATTTCTGCTTTGCGTTCATGTTGAATTCATGTTGGAATTACGGGAGTGAATCAACACGCCATTCTGAATCTTGGCTGGGGTAAAACAGCAAAAAATCCTGGGAATGCATTCGTATTGCGCCAGGTGGACCGACTACCAATGCAATTTTCGGCGGTATATTCATATTGCTGCGATTTCTCGTTAACGTGAAGCCATCACCCCCTGTGACGTAGCGCTCCACACATACGCACAAACACTTATGTATATAAATATATATATACATACCACCGTGATACATACACATCCATCAGATAAAGAGCATGAGACAGTACTGCACACGAGGCTATAGGAAGAACTGACAGCTGGAGTTCATCTTGATCTTTAGTGCAACCTCGGCTTCGCCCTTATATAGTCCTACTCAGGGGTGTCCGGACCTGCGCAGGTTATGGCCTGCCGATCAGCAAAGTTATGTCAGTTATTACTCTTAATATTTATTTATTTTATGTGTAGTAGAAGTAATGAAGTTCATATGCAACGGTCTATTATTTGACGACCTTGATTTATTCGTAAACAACTTAATTAAAGCATTAATTAAGCGCCCTTTTTATGAGAGCACATACGAATCCTCCAAAGTAGGTATGCCTGAATGAGCATAGTGCACTTTTTTCTATGCAAGAAAATGACTTTGAGCGGTTTATGAGAGTTTTAACGGGTGCTGCATGCGTTCTTAATGTGTGTAATGTGATCAGGTTCTGTTTACACGATGGATGTCGAAATGATTTCATTTAGTTAGGCTTAGAAACGGCTGCCTTGAGATGATTCAACTTAAATCCAACAGAAATTACTCAACAGTAAATCTCTTGACTGCGCTCAACAAAAATTCCGTGTAGCAGGTGTTGAGTAGGCTCAACATACATTGAGTTCATGTTGGTTTCCAGTTGATTCAACAGGAGCTCAACAAGGCGTCAACTGAAGCTCAAAAGTCATTTTTGTAAGGGCTAGCAGTCCGGTTGCACTTCGGTTCCGGTGTTCGGATCAAGTGTTCATGGATGGCACTAGTTCGGATAGCGATAATGGTTTGCTGTCCATACATGCGGAATTGGTCATTCTCTACATTCATAGATCCCTGGTAGTCGGGGCGCAGAGGTGAAGCGATGCGCCACTGCCCTTCTATGGCATGTGGCGCCATCGGGGTGACTTAGGTTGTTTGGGTTGGTTTGGAATCCAGGTTGCTCTTCCCGAGGAGCCGCTCACGATTAATTTAGTTGTCCACGAACATGGTGGGCAGGCTGCTCACATGCCCACCACTGTTCACCTGTCCATCGATCGATGGGCCGGTAAGCAGCCAGGCCACAAAACAGGCTTCATACATACATACATACATACATACATACATACATACATACATACATACATACATACATACATACATACATACATACATACATACATACATACATACATACATACATACATACATACATACATACATACATACATACATACATACATACATACATACATACATACATACATACAGACAGACAGACAGACAGACAGACAGACAGACAGACAACGGTTAAATGCGGGGAAAGGCCATTATAAGTGCTAGCTAGAGTACAGAAAGCCGCAACTCTTATGTGTACGGATGCGCGTCTGTATCGGAATATAATTACCTCGCTCCGACCACCTTTTTTTATTTTCTCACTTTATGCGAAAGCCGACGTCCTGAGACATAGAGTAAGCGCACAGTGTCCATGGATGCGATATATGCTATATGCCAGTGGACGAGGACCTTTACGAAATCACGGCACATGCAAGAGTACGGGATACCAGGAGAGAGAGGTTCGCGTGAAGCCAATAAGATACGCCATTCGCCGTTGGGCATTTCTTTGTTTTTCTTCAGCCAGAAAGATAGAGGCACAGCTGAAGAAAAAGATCGCATCGAGGTCATCGGACGCGTGCCGCCGGAGTCATGATAAAGTTGCTCGCGCGCTGCACAGCCTGTCTCGTATCCACGTGCGCCTAGGTTCCGCTGAGACTGCGCTGCCTTCGTCGGCACTATCGTGGCTGCACTGCTAAAACCGCCCTCGATCAACTGCTGGCTTCACATCTCCTGATCTCATTAAGAACTGCGAAAAAGGAATAAATGGTTTCCGGCGCGCCACTAATTGCCCTTGCTGCTTCTATGTAGACCGCGCTTTCTTTTACAGCGGCACCCGAGGCCTTTGGTGCGACGATATATCTGGCCCTCGCCCTTGGTCCGTCCCTTACACTCGCTCTCAGGATTTAGTGTGCACCAGTAATTTTAACAGCAACGAAACGTGGTTGGCCAAACACAGATTAGGAGGGAATGAAAAGCGCAATAACTGTCTCACCTCTAGGTGGACACCTCCACCATGCCGTGAGGAAAGGGAGGAAGGAGGGAGTGAAAGAAGGAAGAGAGAGAGAGTCGTCGTGGTGGAGGGTTCCCAGAATAATTTCGATCACCCGGGCCTCTTCAAAGGGCACAAATGTCGCACAACACAGGGGCGCCTTTTTGCTTTCGCCTACATCGTGTGGGCATGCCCTTCCAATCCTGCCTACCCACCCCACCTCCACCCCACTCGAGAGGACTGGGAAGCTGCCCTGCGCGGCTGCTCCGAACTCCAAGCCCAACAAGCATTGGTAGCTAGAGACCGGGCCGCTGCGGAAGCTACAGGGATCCCGGACTAGGGATCCCTCCTAGTGTTTGCAAGGGGCGGGCCTATAATAGCGGGCCCTACCGGCTCGCCCCATCAACTTCTCACTGTAAATAGAAATAAAAGATTTCCTCCTCTTCCTCCTCCACCGGAACGCAGCCGCCGCGGATGGGACTCATGAACATCTGAACCGGTCAGGGAAAGAATGGAGGAAGTGATAGAGAGAGAGAGAGGAGCAGGTACCGGTAAGTAGCACGTGAGGTTTGGGTTCACGTTATCTATTTTGTACATGGTTCCGTATTATGGTAACTCACCGTTTGCCCTGCACGCACACTGCGCGCACGCACTAGACACGAATCCGCACGCAGGCACATACGGTATACGCTGGAAACAACGGGAACGCATACACATGCACCTCCTAGACCGTATGTGATACGCGCCATTCCTCAACTGGGCGTTTCTGCCTGTGCTATCATTGAGTTTCAAAAATACAACCACTTGCTCTTAAAAGCAGTATTACACTGCTTGCTTGATGAGCGTAATGAATGGTGCCAGATAAATTGTGCTCGTTGAGAAAATCCATAAAGCATTGCATCGTGGTTGCAAACGTTGTTTTTCGCGCGTCGACATGCAGTATCATGAAAACCACACTGTACTGTTGCGTGCGTGCGTGCGTGCGTGCGTGCGTGCGTGCGTGCGTGCGTGCGTGCGTGCGTGCGTGCGTGCGTGCGTGCGTGCGTGCGTGCGTGCGTCTGTGTTGACAAGATCTTGTTGAGCATATTTTTCGTATTCTACGAGAGTTTAATTTTGACTCAGTTGGTGCCCTTTTCCCTGCCACTATTACCCGGCCAACATTTCTTTCCAGATGTCATTATGGGCGTCCTTTCGATGCGTCCTTGTGCCTGTCAAAGTATGGTTTTACTGGCGCGAACGACCACAAATACGCCTATATGGGAATACAGCTGTCTTCTGGCGCACTCCCTTTTATGGAAGGGAGTTCGCCAGAGGACAGCTTACTCCCTCTTTACTCCTTTCTGTTCACAGTGTACGCAACCATGCACCAAAAGCGGCCAATGTAGCGAGCAAGAGTTGTCACACTCCTTGCTGCAGTTAATAAATTATCGTTATTGAAAGCAACGAGAAGCCATAATTAATAGTACATGCAGGGTCTGCTACTGAAGTAGCGGGCCTGGAATTCAGTGCTAACTTTCTATCTAACCGTGGTGTCTAAGCAAATAATAATGAATGAATAAATGTTATTTTTAAACAATTGGCTCGGGGAGGGAAGCGCTCTGTGTACCATAAAAACGAGAGAGAGAAAGGAATTTTAATGAGGGAAAGGTGGAGAGGTCGGCCGGTGGTAACATGGCCCTGGCCTGCTACTCCACACAGGGGAAAGGGAAGAGGAGGAAAAGGAAAGTGCGAATGAAGGCTGATGATGGCATAATACAATGAGTTTCTCGGGTGATGTCTACACACACACACACCACACACACCACACTGGCTGGCACCCGCATCGCGGTGAGTAGACGCACATAAAACTCATAAAACTGGTGTCAGCAATACAAACACCGACACATGTCAACGAATACTCCATTTTGCTACTAAGATGGTATTCATCATGACGATGGTTATGTGTTTTTAATTATTGGCTTCACCTTATAGTTGAAAAAGGACTGCAAGTACTCATTTGTTTGAGCAGAGGAAACGGCAGTAAAAGCTTCGCACTTCTTGAAAATTTTCATCTCTCTGAAAAAAAGAAAAAAAAAAACTTCGAGGCACTTACGTTATCATGCGAGAAAGCGACAGCTGTGAGGCGTGCGGAAACGGTCGCCGCATACGTTCTGCATCTGAAATCTATGGCGGTCACTCCAATTCCTGCGTGGTCCAGGCGTATCGGGGCCCCCACCCTCCGATCCGCATATGCGTAACATTTCCGTTGCCCAGCGATGTCATGCCATAGTTTATTGCGTCCCTATGGCCGCGGGGTGGCTCTGATGAACAATCTCAAGGTTAGGATACGCAACGGCAGTAGTCTAGAGAGTATAGGAGAGACAGCCGGCGACGTAGTTCATTTGGTAGAATTCTGCACATGAGCACGTTGGTCGCCGTCTTTTCTTTCAAATTTCTGAGATTATTTTCTGTCTAAGAAGGCTACTCTACTGTTTTTTCATTCTGATCCAGCGAGCATGCACGCACGCCCAATAAATGTTCCCCAACGCTTTCCAAGGCTTTAATGGGATTTAGCTTTTTTTGTAGGTTACAGTGAGAAAGACCCGGCAAGCAGATTTCATGGTCGTTACGGATAAAGCAATGTATGTCCAGGTTTCCAGCGACGTTTACTTGCAAAAAAAAAAAAAAAAATTCAGTTTCTGATGCAAGGAAATTTTGGGTATTCCATGTTTTTCATGGGTTCTGCGAGATGTGAAAACGTTCTGAGAGAGCTGGAAAACGAATGTTTGTAAGAAAGAAGCAGCTCCCATTTAAAGACCATGGGCGATGGTAAAAATGTTCGTTTTAAGGACCGTTTTTTCCTGTATCCCGTCCTTGTAAATGTACTTAGAAAACGAACTTGTTAATCGCCATAATCTCGACTACGCCTCTCTGTAGACTGGCTAATTCCGATTTTTGTCGTGACGGTGGGAAGTTTGACATCGCCGATAAGTACATTTATTAATGTTTCCTTGAAAAAAAATTTGCCAATTTCTTCTCTTCCTCAGCCAAACTACATTCTCGCTGTCAACCAACAACCCTCCAACCTCGCTCTATTTCTTTTTACTTTCTCATAACTGACTACACCCTGGGTGTTTAGAAATCCGAAAGAGTCTCGAATCTCTGAGATGACTTCGCCTAATGGTTACTGAAAGGCCTTGCACTCTCACCACTCGCTCTCCGTTCTTGAGAGCGATCGTTTTTTTCGCAACATCCGACAGATTCACTGTCGGCGATGCAGGCTAAAGGAGACGTTAAATAATTCCAGCCTTCCTCCGACGTCGCGGTGATCCAGCGCCGATAATCGAGAGCGGGTGTTTTACGCCGTCTGTGCCCCGCGTTTGACAAAGAGTCCGGTAGCGGCATCCGGTGACCCCGAGCTGTCCCTGCGCCGTCAGAACGGGGACATTATCCGCAGTCGCTTTAATGCTGCCTCATGCACATCTCGCGAATGTTGTAGTGGATCACACTGTGTCATTCATATACATGCCGCTTTGGCGTGAAGGCGAACGAGAATGTCGAGAAAGCAAGCAAGGAAATAAAGCGGCGATCGAGTTGCCAGGATATTCTTTTTCTATTTCCTTTTCATTCGAGCTTCACATACCGCGAGGCCACGATTATCGGGACTGTACAGCAAGAACAGGACCACGCTCTATATTCTTCGCCCTGCTTTGGTTTCTCAGGTCGTAAGAAACTTAGGTGTGCTGCAGCGCCAAGACGGTCAGAGTGTACATGGTCTCTCTTCCTGACTGTTGCATCGTTGCTCGAAGCGAAAACCTGGCTTAGATGGCACGAGATGGTATCGCTGTTGTCATGTAGCTACTAGCAAGAAAGTTCCAAGCATTAAGGAAGTCGCATTTACAACCCTCTCTGGTGACCTGGTAATAAAGGCTAATTGCATTAAGCATAACGAATTTTTTTTTCGCAATACTTTTGTTCACGATGAGTCTTTTTCTTTTAAAGGCCGGCGTCAGTTGCTCTCTTTTGTTTCGTTCCTACAGGCGGAAAGAGCTTGCGATAGCTGAAGCTATCACTGATATCAGAAAGGCTAAAAGCTAACCTGAGATCGCGCAGAAAAATGAGTCACCGAGGCACAAATTCACAGGGGCACCTAATTACGTTTGTGTTGACAATACGATACCATTAAAAGCTGTTAATGATTTTATCCGAATTGACGTCACTTCCGGTCTAGTGACGTCACTTTCTTCAACTAATGGGAATTATCCGCTCTGGTCACGTTACTTCCCTTCAGCAAATGGGCGAATTTAATGACCAATGACACATCTTTTTTTTCACGATAAGACTTTTAGTGCTTTCGCATTAATATTGCTCCCAAGTGGCAAGCGAAAGAACAAGACAACATGATGACAGATTGAGATGTGCTTTAATGGCGCGGCGGGCCTCGCACGAGCGTTCCTCACTTCCTCCCCGCTCCACTGCCCCCTTCGATGTCGCTGTCTTCGTATCGCTATCATACATAATATAGACTGTTAACAACCACGCAGGACAGAGATAGATAGAGAGAGAGAGAGCAAGCTTTACTCGTGCCTTGTGATTACGCGGGCGGTTCGCCTCGGTCCGCAAAACCATTGATGGTCTTCCAGGCTTGGCCGATCAGTTGTCGGTGAAGGGGAAACTCGGTGTGAGCCAGTCTCAAGATAGCCACATAACAAAGATCACTGGCTACGCTTTATAATTCGACGCGTATTACATAAGAAGTACTTTGATTTGGGCTAGTTGGTTCATATCTTGAAAGTGGTTCGGACGGCGCGAAAACAACAAAGACAAAGGAGACACGAACACAACAGGACGGGCGCCAACTTGCAACTATTACATAACCCGGCTCAACTTCTCCAGCGAAAATGAGAATCGCCAATTAGCGGAACCATGGCCAAGTGGGCCTCCGACAGACGGGCGGTCGCATTTTTCCCATAGCGCTCTCATCCATGCGTAATGAACGGGCCGCACGAGTGTCCTTTGTGCCGGGCGAAACGTGACTTGCGGCTTCGCGCTGCCGAGGTCGGACTTGCACAACAACGCGACGCATGCAGACTCCGAGCCCGAAAAGCAGTCCGGGGAAAATGAATTTCCCGCTTCTTGGCGGAGAACGGCCTCTCGGTGTGCGTATGCGCTTTCGGGCTCGCGGTGTAAATTTACATTCTTGAAATGTGCGTGGGCACGCCCGCAGGATTAGCCCGCTCCGTTTCCAAGGGCGTAGCCACACTGAGTCACGAAAGAAAAACAACGGGAGGCGGTTAACGACGCTTAAGGCGTGAGGCTAGCATACGTTCACGGTCCCTGTGCATGCAGTAAGGAGAGATAGAGTGTAGGCTTAATTTTCTCTTGAGCAAGCTCAATCATAAATATTAAACGAGTGTTTTAACAAGAACTGTCAGATACAGCGATAATAAAAGGAATGAAGCGGGCGCTAAACTTGGCGTCGAAATTGCCACCGATGGCGCCGGGGGTTGTCAAAAATGCATGGTCGGAAGCGCTCACGTCCGCCGTTCCCGCGTGATCGGAATAATCGATTCGCTTCAGTAAATTATGTTGTTGCGGGCAGTAGTCACCGCGTTCAAAGCATGTTAGCCACGGCACTGAAACGTCTTAGATTGTATGCGGCCTGTTTCACCTAATAATTTAAAACGAAAAATGCCTAAAAATAAGGTTGTCGAAAAAGAAAGAATATCTGTTCAGGAATGAATTCGAGCGCCGTGGACGCCAGTAATTTTTAAGGAGGGGGAGGATGTAGAAGAGGAAAGACAGGGAGGTTAACCGAAAGAATAATCGGTTTGCTACCCTACACGGGGGGGGGGGGGGGGGGGGGGGGGAGTGAGGGGATAAAAAAAAAGAGAAAGGAGAGTAACAGAAAATTGAAGTCACTCTAAAACGTCACTGTTCGTTAAAGTCACAGCCTATCGTGCAGGCCAGAAGCTCTCAAGAAGCGGAGCAGTGCCTTGCAGGCCTTCTCCGCCGACGACCGCCGCGGCCAGTGGCCGAGAATCTTCATTTCCGTGAAAGGGTGTGGATCTAGGCGCTCCAGCGCACGGCTGAGAGACTGCCTTTCGGTGGTGTAGGCAGGGCAGTCACAAAGAATGTGGGTTATGGTCTCGTCATGCCCGCAGATGGAACATGCAGGAATATCAGCCATACGGATTAAGAATGAGTAGTGGTTGGTGAAAGCTACACCAAGCCAGAGGCGACACAGCGAAGTTTCTTCTCGTCGTGGTAAGCCTGATGGTAGCCGGAGCTTCAGATCTGGGTCCAAGGATTGTAAACGGGAATTGCAAAATTGGCCGGAATTCCACGCGGCAAGCGTGATGTCCCGCGCAAGTGCGCGAAGCCTGCTCGCTGCGTCTGATCTCGAAATGGGGATCGACACAAAATCGCCGTCGTCGTAAGCAGTTCGCGCGACCTCATCCGCGCGGTGATTGCCTGGTATGCCGCTGTGCCCCGGTAGCCATTGGTAGATAATGTCATGTCCTTTGTTGATGGCAGAGTGATGTAGTTGTCGAATTTCTGCGACCAGTTGTTCATGGGCTCCACGGCGAAGAGCAGCTTGTAAGCCTTGGAGGGTAGCTTTCGAATCGGTGAAAATAGACCACCGCTGAGGGCGCTGCTGACTGATGTATTCAATGGCGACACGAAGAGCGGTGAGTTCTGCACCCGTCGAAGAAGTGTGGTGACCTGTCCTAACTCTAATTTCTGTAGTGCTTGCGGGTGTGACGACGGAGCCAGAAGAAGTGATGGGGTTCACTGAGCCGTCGGTGTAAACGTGCACCCGGTTTGCATGGTGCTCATGTAAATATTCAAGGGTGACTTGTTGTAGTTCTGTCGGCGATAAGTCTTCTTCCTGATGCCAGGTATCGAAAGAAGCACACGGGGATTGTGCAGGCTCCAAAGGGGCGAGGACGGTCTAGAGGCGGGTGTAAACTGGGACGGCGAGTTTGTAGCCGCGGAACAGTGATGTCATATCACTTTATAAAAAAAGAAAGAGTAGTTTTGTAAAGCCCTGCTGTGCGATGAAATCAGATGCTTATTTCCGCACAAAATCGAAACGCAAAGCATATATGATGAGGAGAAAGTTGAGTGCAAACACGACGTCGACCGTTGACGCGTTGCAGTGCCTACACTCTAAACAAAAAGGAGTAAAAATAGAGTGCACTGCTCTCTCTAGCGCAGTTAATTTTATAGAAGGGAGTGCGCCTGGGGGCGGCTTACTCCCTTTTTACTACCATCAGTATAGTACGGCTCCAAATATAGCCGTCTGCGGCTTTGCACCGCGGCATGCACTTGCTTTGGCTTCGTCGCTTGCTACGAGAAAAAAAAAGAGTCGTCGCCAGCTATGCGGCTGTCAGTGTACTAGTTAAAAACCTAACTCGCAGTTTAAATTGTCTGTCAGGTAATTAGCATCGTTTTCAAAATTACCGATGTCCGCTTCTGCTGACAGTCTGCTCCGGAAAAGACTGGCTTTCTTTTTCAGAAATTTTTGAAAGTGTTTGCTGAAACATCAGGTACATCAAACGCATACACTGGGGTGTTTGTGTGTTGTGGCTTTTAGAAATCTTCCTAATGTACGCACAAATTGGTAGCTAAGACAGAAGTAAGTGTGCTGTTAGCAGACGAACGGAATATTTCCTGATTGCGAACTCTGGGCGCGGCATGCAGCGATTTTGATGGGCATGTATACACACCGTTTTCTTAACACTTTTAGCCAGCTTTATGCAATAATTACCCCACGCATAAATAGCTGGCAGCCTACCACTTGCAGAAGTAAACCTCCTCCCACCTAACACAATGGGCAAACAGTAAAGTAACAAAATGTGTTACTAGGTACAGTAACTTTCTGGGCGATATTCCTTTGAGCCTGCATTCTGTGGCACGTACTGCGTGGGTGCACAATAGACATCTTTAGCATACCGTGTACCGGGTTACCGTTACCGGTACCGGACTACCGGGAGCCCACGCGCAGCCAATGCGCATGCGCAAATCGTCTTGACGGCGCCAGATGGGGCCACGTACCCGGCAGCTGCGCGCGCGCCTGCAGCATCGGGACCAATCAGCGCGTGCTCAGCGGTGGTGGGCGGGCTCCCGGTACTCCGGTAACGGTAACGCTAACACGGTACACGGTATGCTAAAGGTGTCTATTGTTTCGCGTAAATGCCCCATCGTTGCAGCACTTAGAAAGGCGCACGCTGGCGGCATTTCTCAAAAACTTACGTCATCTGCACTACGTCATCTGTCTTTCTAGTTGGCAAGTTTTTCCGTACCGCGAGTACATCACAATAAAGCCCACACGAAAAAAATATATATCACATAGAAATGCAGAAAACTCGGCGCGGTACTCAATTCGGTCAAGTCTGCGTTCACCTGTTTGTTCAGCTGGGCATTTCCATTCACGCTAAAGAACAAACGAAAGCCTACTTCACACAAGCTCCTCGCTCTGCGCCCTTCATGGCCGTGTCAACCGTTTCCCTTCCCTTTAGCGCTTAATTAATAGGTAAGGTGAGGCGGCGGAATGCGCAGGCAGTCATTAAATCTTTGAAATCGACGACGACGCTAGCTTCTTTGAGGGACAAAGTAATCCGATTTCGCGGCCTTGCCGAGAAAGCGCTGGCGGTGCGCTGCTCGAGGTAGGGGGGATCCCATCACACCCATATCTGCGCACTCCGAAGGTCTTCAGCCGAAGACGTGCCTCCCGGGCGACTGTGGGGGCGAGGACCGAACAGATGCTAGCGCGCATGCCCACGCGTTCCTCCAGGAGTCGTTCCTACGCGCGCTAAACGGCTTTTGTCCTCCCCTACGCCCCTCCTTAGTACTCTCGCACCTCTTTTCGCTTCGTCCGTCGCAAAACGGAGGAAAGTGGGCAATCCTTGGCACGATCGCCACTGGCGATAAGCGGGCCGCTCGCCGGTGTTATTGGCTTCGCCGCTTTTTTTTTTTTTTTTGTATGTGTTTTGTTCAGTACGGCTGTCGATGGCGCTCAGTGGAGCGATGAAGGCGATGTTTTGTTCTGCTGCCTCCAGTACTGCGGCCGGACGGCATTGACCCGAATAGGGGAAATTCGACAGAAACGGCGGCGGCAACCTGTGTGACTATACTGCCTCGCGGGAGAGCTGAGGCGGTCCTGCCTCTTTGTGTATGTGTTACTGTTGTACGCGCTTTGCCAACCATATCTGCAGGTACTGAATGGAAGGAGTTCAAAGCTTAAAGAACAAAGGTCGCCGCTTTCTCTTTCCAGCGTTTCCGTCTTTGTCGCTCTTCGAGCAGCTTTTGCACTGTGAAGCCGCTCCACCCTTTTTGTATGGACTCACGAATCTAGGCTCATTATGCTAAGCAGCACCTGGATAGGCAGCGCGCTAGTCAAGACAATCTGCTGACGAGATTGAAGACACGACCTCGGTTCGCACAGCGTCGGCGCATTCGTGGGAGCGAAATGAGCCATTAAGGGGAGGCGGCTACTCCATCAACTTGGTTCGGCTTTAACAAGCAAGAGAAACAATGTTCCCACCCAACTTCTGAACACCCACTGGACGTAGGCTGCGTGTGCTCATTTTTTTGTGGTTCAGTTATCCGCTGAACTTCCAAAAGCTCCCGCAGTGCGTTGTAGAAACTCTCTAGATTGTCCTTGCTATGTCCGAACGGTGTTCCGAAACGAAATTATTGTTTTAATCGTTCTGTCGCACTGTGGTAGACTCCCTTCCGCACCTGATTTCGGTATACTTCACGCACAGCACGAACCAGTACTTGTCAAAGTTTCGTGCGCTAACTTTAGTTGCTGGAAATCCACAGGTTTTAAGAACGAAATGCGTCGCTTTCGTGAGAAACGTGATTAAAGATATTAAGAAAAAATATTGTGTGACGTGAGCACTTTTTTGCATTTTCGCTATCTAATGGCGCCCTGAAGACGTATTTCTTAATGTCGCGCTTCATTTTATTTTTTTTAGTACTTCGTCATTAGCTGTGCCTTCCAGGTAACGTTGGACGTAGCAGACGACACCAGAGAAAGAAAAAGAAAGGAAGAAAAACGCAACAAACATTACAATACGGACCATGGTGACAATTTATTTCCTCGAAAGTTCACAAGACTCGACAAAAAAATTGTGGCTATTGAAGCCTGATGGACAAGTATTGTATTTTTATCTACGTTTCATATCGTAACGTGTATACAAGGTTTGCTTGTATTAAAGTAATTAAAATTTACAATCCAAGAACTTATCTGGTGAGATGCTTAATTAAGTTCTTGAAAACGATGGCAAAGGAATTATCCCGTCCCGATGCACTCGACACAGAGCATATCGCCAAGCATCGCCATCAATCCTCTGCGACTCTCAGAGCCAGCAATTCTCAGAAAACTCTCAGATGAGTTTACTTCATGCACCAGCCTCAGTGTATCAACAACCATCAAGGAAGTCTTTCGCTATCCATGCGAAGTGCGAAAAGGACGTCCACTGGTGGATATTTTTTCTTATATACATATACAAAGGACACCCTGTTCTTACACGTTGCGGTAAAACTTTTCAGAAAAATTTAGGTGATCACAGAGTCGAAACATAGTTCCCGTGCTCAGCACGAATACGATAGTACGATTCTCAACTGGGGCTGGTGAACTGTGGTGCACGCGAAGCGTAAAAACGCCCCTGCACCACGAATTCAGTGCACATAAAATAACATTGGCTGGTCCACATTAAATCCAAAGCCACGCAAAGTCCACCGATTACGCCTTTAATACAAAAATTTATCAATTCTAACAGCTATTGCACAAGCTTCGAGAACTCATCGTGTTGTCGCTGCAGGGTGTGACGACCTTTCCATCAGAGCCCCAAGTCCACAGACCTCTAGTTACCACGTCTCTTCAGCGCACGTGGGTCAGGTCGTCGCCTTGCTGGCATGAGCGGACAGCTCTGCACGATCGCGCTGTCAGTATCGAAGTGAAAGCAGCGACAGGGGGCTCGACGTCGTAGCTGCAGCGGTCGTGTAGGCTATAGAGTGTAGCGTGCGTGAAGGCTACCTCCCCCTCCCCTCTTGTGTCTACAAGGCGTCACTCACTTGCTGTCCTTCACACACGACACGCGGCTTACTGAGCACAGGGACCAGCCATGCAGAAGCTGCGGCCTATACACGTGATGCGGCTCAAGTTTGCGCTTTCATCGAGTCGACATGTGCACGATGAAGAGTGGGCTACGGCGGACAAGCTCGTAAAAGATATTGAGAAGAAAACAAAGAACTCTAGCGAGTTTCGCTCTTTAGCGGAGCTAAAAATTGAGAGCGACAGCTTCATCCGCACGATTTCGTCCAGTCCTGTAATTTGTATTTTGTCCTCTAAGCGCTAGCTGTTTCAAGATTAATCATTCATTGCCAACTGGACCAATACTCGACGTTACCAACCCCTCTCCCCCCCCCCCCCCCCCCCCCCCGCATCGCTTAATTGCACACAGAACTATGACAGCAGATGGCACATCCTCAAGAACGCCCACTCACCGCCAGACGATGAGTAACATTTGCACTTGGCGCGCAGGTGAAGGCAAGGTTTTCCCACTAGAACATATGAAGCCATTTATTCTGGTTGAAATCCCTCACTGAGCTATAGTTGTGAAACAACGAGTAGGATCGTCCCAATTCTCATTTCGCCTTTTAGTGTGGAACGTTTCGTATACCCCTTCATTCTTCAATACGCGCCACGCGAAGCACCAAAAGAGAGAGAGAGAGAGATAGAACTTTACGTTAATGCAACATTACGCGTCAAGAGAATGACTAATTGCTCTAGTATGGGCATTAACCCATTAACACTATCGCGTCTATTCTTAAAGGGCAACTCCGGCGATTTTTCAGCCATTTTAAGTTAATGGGTGTTTTGTGTTCTTAAGAACCTCCTGTAATGTGTACGATACAAGGTTTTCAAAAGCAAACGTAAAATAATTTTTAAACAGCAAAAAACGGAAAACTCGAAACCGAAACCGCAAAACCGAAACCGGGGAGGTGCCTTCGTGCGGTATTGACTGTGACGTCACGAGCGGGTTCGCCGCGCTGTGAAGTACCCGAAGATATCATAACTACCCTCAGCCGCGCTGTCGACATGACTGAAAGTGCGGAGGACAGCTTTTCCGAGACCAGCGAGTCTTTAGAAGACGACTCATTCGACGATTTTGGACTGGACGAGTCGCCTTTCAGGTATGATCCACCGCCGCGAGAGCCAGCCGAGTCACACCACAGGCCGCGTCACCTGCAGCACGGAGACGGTCTGAACTCGGAGAAGTGATTACTTGAGTCATTTCTCGTGCATGCATTTGTGACAGAGTCGTCAGGACAAAAGTTAATGAGATGCTCCCGCTGACAGCTGTTCGTGTGGCCAGTGCCGGCCGACCCAGCCTGATGAAAGAATCTGCTGCCGGAACGTTGCCGCGGTGCACAACGTCCTTACAAGGGCATGCATCACCAACAGTCCTCTCTACGAAGCTTTATCTCGAAGGCGAGCTTTTGGAAGTGAGTTCACGCCAGCTACATTTCTACAATCCAACGTACCGCTTCTTCTTGACGGCCGCGCTTCGTTCAGCTGGCCGCTGCGATAGACGGTTGTACTAGAATAACGTTGGCACAAAATATGCCTTCAAGCGACAGTTGAAAGAAGCCTTAGCGAGTCCAAAGCTCTCTTTGAAGTACACGCTGTCTTCAAAGCAATCTGGAGCGAAATGTTCCGAGCACAAGCTGGAATGCTTCCTCGGAGACCAGTTTACACGGCGGACAGCTCTCACCAACTTGTCGCGAAGGTTCTTATCGCTAGGAAACCTACGCTAGATCACGCCCGTTGTCACAGATCAAGAATTTGTGCACCCCACAGCACAACAGAAGTTGCCGTGACCCATCACTCTGGCGTACACATCACATCAGGCACGTTGAGATGGCGCGAAATTGCACAGGTGGTCGAAATAATTCCGGAGACCTCCACTACGGACCTCTTTCTTCCTTTCTTCTTTCATGCTACATTTTCGGCGAGTTGGTTACCTACATTCATTATTACAGCGCAAAGACGGCACAGAACAAGAAGGGGACACAACAGCTCTGTTTTCTTCTTTCACTCCTCCCTTACGTCGCGGTTCGGGTGCGTCATTTACTTTCCTCAAAACTAATTTTCAGTTTTCCCCTGCACTGCCAGCGCCAGCGCGCGCCCAACCAGCTTGACGCGCCGCCCCGACAGTGACGTCACAGAACAGGGTGGCCTGTAGAAATTGCTCGATCAGTGGGTGCCGCTTGCGTCAGCTCGCGTCGAGGAGCGCTTGTCTTCAAAATTCGCTTGCGGAAAAACTACGCCGGTTTCAGGTGCGAAATTTTACATGAGGCATCAGACTATCATAGAGAATACAGACTTAAAATTTCATTTCAGTCGATGCACTGAGACATGGTAGAATGTAAATGTGAACTCTGAACGTCTGGGTCTCTCATTCCTCCCCTTTGCTACAAACTAGACTTCTAGAATAATGTTTCGTTGATGTAGAACAGTAAAAGGCTGCCTCTGCCAGCATCCCGGCTTATCCAAATAACTGCGTGAATGTCTAGCACGCCATCTTTGCTAGCAGTCTGCATTTTCCTCGTGTTTCTTTTCCCGGGGAAAGGGGGTACAGACGGTTCCATTATCAATAATGCATGCACAGATTAGAACATATTCTAGAGTGTCTTGTATATATTTTACAATGCATTACTTCAGTGAAGTATTTTTTCATTCCAACTGTAACTGTGTTATATGTGAAGCGAAATGCTTTTCTGAATCTACGTTGAATCTTCGTTGCCGCCAATACAAGTTCCTGAAATCTGGGTCGATAAAAAAAAAAAAAACATGACGTCCTGATTCGGGAGTACTCTACGGAACTATAACAGGAGTCTCTAGATGCCATCTTTCTAGCTATGTTCTAACGATCGCTTGAGGCACGTAACAGCTGATCGTTCTGACTAGTAAATGCCAGGGCAAGGCCGAATTGACCAACGACTCAGAGTGGCAGCGAAGTATCTCCTATACCGCTTTAATCAAAAGCACGTTACGCTAACTCGCAGCGCTACCGATTCAATATTTGCAATTTAATTGCCTTTTGATACGGTATACATTCGATTACAATATGCAGCAGGGCGTCCGGACACTGCGACAAACTTCAATACAGTGCACGCAACTCGAGTGGACCGGGTATGCGTCGCGAGCGTCAGCCAGCCATCTAGCGACACGCGCGTTCTGTTATTTTAACGCGGCGCGCCTGAGGCCAGCCTGACTCAATGGAGCAATCGCGGTGTTGTCATCGCGGTCGTGATTGAGTCCACAGCCACACGCGTGCTCGCAGCGTTTGTGCACCGCGACGTTGTCTCCTGGTCGCCAAACCGCTAGGCGCACACCTTAAGAAAAGGGCAGGGGACGAGAAAGGGGGGGGGGCGATGATGACGGAGCGGGGAGGGGGGTATTGACGGCAGCTGGATGGCGGCGTCCTTTTCACCGATGCTTGCGCCACATGCGTCGCCCGAGGCGGGCTAGAGACAAAAAGGCAGTTGGTCCCTTAGCGGCGGCGGCGTCGGCGAATGCGACGCTGTCAAAAGCAACCGCGCGGGCGTTCATAAAGGCCGATGCGCGTCGTCTTTGTGAGTCGATTTGCAGCTGCCGTCGTTTTGCACGAAGCCGCATTCACGCTTGCACCCGCATGCACGCGGGCCTCGCGGGACACAGGACCGCCCGCGCAAGTGGAGACACTGTAAAGATCACTGCGTCACTCGCCATTTTTGCTCCGTTTGCACAGCACCGACATAAAGCGGGTGAGAAGCTGAGAAACGACGCCGACGGAGGTTGTACCGGAAGGACAAGGGCCGGCTTATCACTGGGAGAGAAGGTGTCAATTTACCACGAGTGCGAAAACAGCGGGCCAAAAATACGAACAAATTGAAAGAAATGAAAAGGAAAGGCACAAACTGTTTATGTTACGCTGCGTATGCATGCTTAGCGATGTCTGTTACTTTGCACTACATGCGTGATGAAAACAATGTCAGTAAAAGGAAGCAACGTCGCACACGTAGCACATCATAACAGCTGTCCTGTCCCCCTCATCCCAACTCCCTTCCATGCCCTCCTCCTGTCGTACTCCTCTGCTCCACTACTCCCTTCGCTTTGTGGACGTCTTACAAAAACGTCGCGAATCCGAGGGTTGGTGCCATTAACAGCTATGACTGCAAAAAAAAAACGCCTTTGTAAATCTTGTTTCCCGCCCCTGGGACAAACAACTGACGGCGACAGCTAGCTGTATCGTGCGCTTGACATGAAGAACCAGGACCACCTGGATGTTATCCAGGACCGCCTGGATAACATTGTTATTATTATTATTATTATTATTATTATTATTATTATTATTATTATTATTATTATTATTATTATTATTATTATTTTAACGAAACAGGAGTTAGTTTACTACAAGAAAAATTTGTCGGTTGATCTCATGGTTCACGAGCAACGGTATGCCAACTAAGCAAGAAAAAAAAAATCAAGTTCTTATGTTTTAAATTTTTTATAAAAGCTGTGTTACCGACGTGTGTATCTGCGTGATACTCACAGCCATTAGTGTCCCTGTAAGTCAGCTGATCATGCGGAGTCAATTAAGTATCTCGGGGTAGTCTTTGTCTGCAAACTGCATGCCACTTCCATATGGCGCACAAATGCAGCAGATGGCGGAGCGCAACTTAGGCCTTATATGACTAAAAAAAAAACAAAGGTGGCTAAAACTAGGCAATATGCGCACTTGCTGGAAGTGTACTGAGATTCGGAATCACAATATTCGTCTTCCGTTCTCTGCGTCGGAAATAATACAATGGCAGATTTCGGAACAAAATGATAGTAATTATCATTCAGAACTTCTACACTGCGGCATCTGATGACCTCTTCCGGTCGCTAAAGCTTTCTTCTTTTGATTCAATATTTTTGCAGATATTGGTCATAAGACGTTTTTTGAGCACGGAGGCGACCCAGCTGTGTGTAGCCGGAGGAGGTCTCTCGTTCAGAAATGTAATACCAGAGTTTATCGAGAAAGTCGTGGTGCTTAGGTTCCTGCATTGTTAAACAGACGTCCATACGAAGTGGTCGAAGAACCTAATGTTCAGAACGTAAGGTTTGTTTCAATTTGCGTGGTAATTTATTACACGATAACATCTTTAGTTCAATAATTTTGTAAGGTCGTTGGTCTGAGTATATATGCCATTGTTATTTATTTAGGAACTTCGCAGCAAGCACATCTGTTTCTTATTTGTACTGCATCACCTACGTACCATCTAATCTCAGGTGTTGCCAGGCATAGTTGCGTAAAGCCTTGTAGGCTTCGAAGTGTATTTCTTTTTTCTGTTGGCAGTAGATGCTTATTTATATTGCCAAGCGCCTAACGCGCCGCGCGGCATCCGCGCTGAATCGAAGACGACGACGAAGCGGCGGTGGGCTCTCGCGGCGCGCTTGTTCTGTTCTGTGCCGTGGAAGCTGGCTGTATAATTAAAAGAAGGCTCCCAGTCTTGGGTTCTTCCCGACGCCTACCTTCACGGCTCCTCTGGTCGTGACAATATAATAAGTATGGTTATGACGATGCCTTTTATTCTAAATAAATAATCGTATACAGCACTGCGACATAATTAAAAAAGAAAAGAACGTAATCATAATTTTTATTACCAGTGACAAAAGAAAACTCCGTCCTAGCTATCAGCCAGCAATGAATTTTCAGTTATTACTGGTGCAAGCGAAGAGGTGACTAAACCGAGTTCAGGAGAATAGGATTCATAATAGGTGTTACTTTAACATGAATGATAAAGATTAATATGTGAGCAGGTATTAGAAGGGGGAGCTGCTCCTCTCCTGGTTGCTCTCGTGAAATTGGCTCGCCATAATAATGCCTCTTGTTACGAACACTACGGAGCATATGG